>NC_085031.1:17731656-17786576 GCF_963692335.1 Osmerus eperlanus | reverse complement strand
TCCCAGCCTCCCCCCAGCCTCCACTCCTCCCAGCCTCCCCCCAGCCTCCACTCCTCCCAGCCTCCCCCAGCCTCCACTCCTCCCAGCCTCCCCCCAGCCTCCACCCCTCCCAGCCTCCCCCCAGCCTCCACTCCTCCCAGCCTCCCCCCAGCCTCCACTCCTCCCAGCCTCCCCCCAGCCTCCACTCCTCCCAGCCTCCCACCAGCCTCCACTCCTCCCAGCCTCCCCCCAGCCTCCACTCCTCCACACCCACCACTGGACACACCCAGGCTAATGTACATGTCACATCAAGCACGAATAAAACGACGACCAATGCCATTTCGGAGTTTTGGCTGAGGCCGGGGGAGGTGGGGGGCCTCACATGCCCCTCCCTGCCAACGGCCACTTGGGGAAGCCTGTGATTGGTGCAGAGCCGCAGCATGTGATTAGTGCAGAGAGAAGAACGCCAGAGCTGGCCCTGTTACGTGGAGGTGTGAAGGAGGGAGAAGAGCATCACAGGGCTGACAACACCAACCTGACAGAGCTGATGCAGGAGAAGGAGGAGAAGAAGGAGTGGGAGAAGGAGGAGGGGAAGGAAAAGAGGAAGGAGGAGAAGGAGGAGGAGAGGGAGAGAGAAGTGATCTGCATGTCTGACCTGTCATCTGCCGTTACGGAGTCAAAGGTTGACAAAGCCGAAACAAATGACTGCAGAGAGAAATTGCTCAGGGAGGGGGAGGAGAGGGGGAGGGGAGGGGGAGGGGAGGGGAGTGAGACCACAGAGGTGTCACCGTCGTCCGTGACTACAGACACGTCAGCAGTAGGGGACGGCAATAAAGACGTAGCCGCAGCAACGGCGCCACCTCCTCCATCCCATAATGACAGGTCCAGCCCGGCACATAACTCCAGACCCCCATGTTCTGGAGGACAGACGTGTGAAGCTGCGAAGGGCTCCGGGTTGACCTCCCCACCACGCTTGCAGTCTAGAGAGACCCATGTCACTACAACGACCCCTTCCTCTCATGGCCCGGCCTCCCCAGTCCCCTCTCCACAGTGCTTCCCGCTCGCGGCTCCAGCAGGCCCAGCCTCTCCACAGTGCTTCCCGCTCGCGGCTCCAGCAGGCCCAGCCTCTCCACAGTGCTTCCGGCTCGCGGCTCCAGCGAGCGGGGGCCTGGGCTTTCCCTCCCCTCCCTGGGAGGACCCACCTGCGGAAGAGACCTCCCAGGGGACTGCGGCTCCCTCCAACACGGTACCCAAGGCAACGGCCGTCCTATCATCGGAGAAGGAGACGGCCGCCGCAGAAGGGCGCACGAATAAGAAGGCCTCTGGTTCGAAACCCCCTGACACGTCTTCTGACAGCCGTCTTCAGAACAGGTCGCAGAGCGATTCCTCCACCCCCTCCTCCACCCCCTCCACCTCCACCCTGCCCAGGCATCCACACATCCAGCCCGCCTGTGGGGCTGTGCCAGCGGGCTCCAGCCCCCCGCCAGCCCACCCCCTGGCCTCAGCCCCCAGGGCCCCGCTGGAGGCTCCTCTCTACCGGGAGACTAGCACCATGACCTCCCCCGCCACTGCCCCCTGCAGGCACAGTGTGGAGGTGCAGGCCGTGGCCCAGGTCTGCAGCCGGGCGGTCGCCACCAGCCCCAGCCTGCTGCCCCTGCCCGCCTCCCACAGGCCCGGCGGGGGGGCCGCCTTGAGAGAGAACCTTGCAGTGGTGTTGCAGACTGACAGCATCTCCACCCAGATCCACATGGGCCTGGCGGTTGCCTCTGGGTGTGAGAGGCTGGGCAGCCTGGAGGCAGGGGAGAGGCTGGGCAGCCTGGAGGCCGGGGAGAGGCCAGACCCCCTGCAGGGGGAGGCCGGGCTTGGAGCCAAGCCCAAGGACTCTGGCTCGGCGCTATGCAACATCCAGAGGGTTCCACTCCCCCCGCTGCAGCCGGTCTACCAGATCAACATCGAGACCTGCAGCCGAAGCGAGCCAGCGACGGTATCCCAGGGCAGCAAGGCGGCGGAGACGGCTGCCGTGACGACAGAGTCGGCGGACGGCCACGCCGTTAAATCTCCAGCCTCAGGTTTAAAATCCCCGCCGTCAGCTGCAAGCGTAGGGCCACCGTCCCAGACCACCCAGACCTCTGCTGCTGCTTCAGTTGGCCACCACGCTCTCTCCCCGGCTCCAGGGACCACCACGAAGGAGGAGGCGTCAGAACACAAGACGAGCCGGGCTGAGGACAAGAACCATGACAAGAAGTCCCAGAGTAGAGGGCCGCCGGCAGGGAAGAGCGCAAAAAGAGAGGAAGGAAAAACGCGGAATCTGGGAAAGTTGGGAAAAGGGGGGAAGCAGAAACTTGAGAGGAAGAAGGAGGAGGAGGAAGAGGAGGAGAAGAAACAGAAAGGGAAGAACGTTCACGAAGTGCTCTGGGATGAACAGGGGATGACCTGGGAGGTGTACGGGGCGTCTGTTGACCCAGAGTCCCTCGGCTTTGCCATCCAGAGCCACCTGCAGTGCAAGATCAAGGAGCAGGAGAAGAAGATTCTGGTCCAGACCTCGCTCAGGAAGTCCATCTCTGCCGTGGACTCTCCCCCGGTTGGGCGCAGGAAACACAAGAGGCGGCAGCACAACGTTTTCAGGTCGCTCCTGCAGAGCGTCCGTCGGCCCAACTGCTGCGCTCGCCCTCCCCCCTCCGCTGTTCTGGAGTGAGGCACCCTCCCCCCTCCGCTGTTCTGGAATGAGGCACCCTCTGCCCTCCGCTGTTCTGGAGTGAGGCGATGCAACATGACAAGATGCCACCAGAACTGCCCGGTGTTCCCTGCTCTTCAAGCCACACTGCGTGGAGGGCACAGCCCTCAGACACACTGGTGCCAGATGAACTTCTTGGTACACAAGTCCTCTTAGACAGTTTGGGGTTGGACAAGGAGGACAAGGTAACAGTTAAAAAAAAAGAACTAAAAAAATGAAAAGGTAAAACAGCTGTCAAAAACATTTTTTAGAAATAGATTATACTGAAATGCTAAGAGAGAGAGTACACGTTCTACCAGTATTTAAAATGAGAAATGGCAATAATAATAATATTGTTAGTGAAATGCATGTGTGTTAGTTTCTTCCTCTATAAAGTGTGGTCTGATGCAACAATAGCAGGGTCGAAATGCTGTTTAAAAATCAGTTCAGATATCTGATCCTACCTACTCCAATGGAATAACTGGGCTTATCCCAAACAATCTAAACACTTATTTGGCACAAGCAAGCACCGAAATACTTTCAAATAGTATTTGACCCAGATCTGCAGAGTATCATCCACGGCTCTTGCCCTTGGTTGGGAGTCACTGTCAGAAAATCACTCCTTACCTTTTACAGAATCTTGTACTAAACAACATAATATCAACATTGACTTCTCAGTGCAGTGGTTGCATTTTTGCAACCACTGAGGGGTTAACACATTTGTTAACAGGGGTGAATTTAGCTCAAATATTTATAAGATTGATATATTGTTTTTTTCTTTTTTTTCTTGCTATACTGAATCTCTGCAGTGTTTGTTTCTGTGTATCTTAGGTGCTCTCCTCAAATCTGTGTTCTCTTCAGTTTTATATTAAACCAAAAACAAGGTCAAGCATAAATCCACACATCTCTGTCGCCTTAATTCACTGTCGACTGTTTCCAGAATATCGCTGGGTGTTTGGGGAGGTTTGAGGGGTGCCGCTGGGTGCTTGGGGAGGTTTGAGGGGTGCCGCTGGGTGTTTGGGGAGGTTTGAGGGGTGCCGCTGGGTGCTTGGGGAGGTTTGAGGGGTGCCGCTGGGTGCTTGGGGAGGTTTGAGGGGTGCCGCTAGGTGCTTGGGGAGGTTTGAGGGGTGCCGCTGGGTGCTTGGGGAGGTTTGAGGGGTGCCGCTAGGTGCTTGGGGAGGTTTGAGGGGTGCCGCTGGGTGCTTGGGGAGGTTTGAGGGGTGCCGCTGGGTGCTTGGGGAGGTTTGAGGGGTGCCGCTGGGTGCTTAGGGAGGTTTGAGGGGTGCCGCTAGGTGCTTGGGGAGGTTTGAGGGGTGCCGCTGGGTGCTTAGGGAGGTTTGAGGGGTGCCGCTGGGTGCTTGGGGAGGTTTGAGGGGTGCCGCTAGGTGTTTGGGGAGGTTTGAGGGGTGCCGCTGGGTGCTTGGGGAGGTTTGAGGGGTGCCGCTGGGTGCTTAGGGAGGTTTGAGGGGTGCCGCTAGGTGCTTGGGGAGGTTTGAGGGGTGCCGCTAGGTGCTTGGGGAGGTTTGAGGGGTGCCGCTAGGGGCTTGGGGAGGTTTGAGGGGTGCCGCTGGGTGCTTGGGGAGGTTTGAGGGGTGCCGCTAGGTGCTTGGGGAGGTTTGAGGGGTGCCGCTGGGTGCTTGGGGAGGTTTGAGGGGTGCCGCTGGGTGTTTGGGGAGGTTTGAGGGGTGCCGCTGGGTGCTTGGGGAGGTTTGAGGGGTGCCGCTGGGTGTTTGGGGAGGTTTGAGGGGTGCCGCTAGGTGCTTGGGGAGGTTTGAGGGGTGCCGCTAGGTGTTTGGGGAGGTTTGAGGGGTGCCGCTAGGTGCTTAGGGAGGTTTGAGGGGTGCCGCTAGGTGCTTGGGGAGGTTTGAGGGGTGCCGCTAGGTGCTTGGGGAGGTTTGAGGGGTGCCGCTGGGTGTTTGGGGAGGTTTGAGGGGTGCCGCTGGGTGTTTGGGGAGGTTTGAGGGGTGCCGCTGGGTGCTTGGGGAGGTTTGAGGGGTGCCGCTGGGTGCTTGGGGAGGTTTGAGGGGTGCCGCTGGGTGCTTGGGGAGGTTTGAGGGGTGCCGCTGGGTGCTTGGGGAGGTTTGAGGGGTGCCGCTAGGTGTTTGGGGAGGTTTGAGGGGTGCCGCTGGGTGCTTAGGGAGGTTTGAGGGGTGCCGCTAGGTGCTTGGGGAGGTTTGAGGGGTGCCGCTAGGTGTTTGGGGAGGTTTGAGGGGTGCCGCTAGGTGCTTAGGGAGGTTTGAGGGGTGCCGCTGGGTGCTTGGGGAGGTTTGAGGGGTGCCGCTGGGTGCTTGGGGAGGTTTGAGGGGTGCCGCTGGGTGCTTGGGGAGGTTTGAGGGGTGCCACTAGGTGCTTGGGGAGGTTTGAGGGGTGCCGCTAGGTGTTTGGGGAGGTTTGAGGGGTGCCGCTAGGTGCTTGGGGAGGTTTGAGGGGTGCCGCTAGGTGCTTGGGGAGGTTTGAGGGGTGCCGCTGGGTGCTTAGGGAGGTTTGAGGGGTGCCGCTGGGTGCTTGGGGAGGTTTGAGGGGTGCCGCTAGGTGCTTGGGGAGGTTTGAGGGGTGCCGCTAGGTGCTTGGGGAGGTTTGAGGGGTGCCGCTGGGTGTTTGGGGAGGTTTGAGGGGTGCCGCTGGGTGTTTGGGGAGGTTTGAGGGGTGCCGCTGGGTGCTTGGGGAGGTTTGAGGGGTGCCGCTGGGTGTTTGGGGAGGTTTGAGGGGTGCCGCTGGGTGTTTGGGGAGGTTTGAGGGGTGCCGCTGGGTGTTTGGGGAGGTTTGAGGGGTGCCGCTGGGTGCTTGGGGAGGTTTGAGGGGTGCCGCTGGGTGCTTGGGGAGGTTTGAGGGGTGCCGCTGGGTGCTTGGGGAGGTTTGAGGGGTGCCGCTGGGTGCTTGGGGAGGTTTGAGGGGTGCCGCTGGGTGCTTGGGGAGGTTTGAGGGGTGCCGCTAGGTGCTTGGGGAGGTTTGAGGGGTGCCGCTGGGTGCTTGGGGAGGTTTGAGGGGTGCCGCTAGGTGTTTGGGGAGGTTTGAGGGGTGCCGCTAGGTGCTTGGGGAGGTTTGAGGGGTGCCGCTGGGTGCTTGGGGAGGTTTGAGGGGTGCCGCTGGGTGCTTGGGGAGGTTTGAGGGGTGCCGCTGGGTGTTTGGGGAGGTTTGAGGGGTGCCGCTAGGTGCTTGGGGAGGTTTGAGGGGTGCCGCTGGGTGTTTGGGGAGGTTTGAGGGGTGCCGCTAGGTGCTTGGGGAGGTTTGAGGGGTGCCGCTAGGTGCTTGGGGAGGTTTGAGGGGTGCCGCTGGGTGTTTGGGGAGGTTTGAGGGGTGCCGCTGGGTGTTTGGGGAGGTTTGAGGGGTGCCGCTAGGTGCTTGGGGAGGTTTGAGGGGTGCCGCTGGGTGTTTGGGGAGGTTTGAGGGGTGCCGCTAGGTGCTTAGGGAGGTTTGAGGGGTGCCGCTGGGTGCTTGGGGAGGTTTGAGGGGTGCCGCTGGGTGTTTGGGGAGGTTTGAGGGGTGCCGCTGGGTGTTTGGGGAGGTTTGAGGGGTGCCGCTGGGTGTTTGGGGAGGTTTGAGGGGTGCCGCTGGGTGTTTGGGGAGGTTTGAGGGGTGCCGCTGGGTGTTTGGGGAGGTTTGAGGGGTGCCGCTGGGTGCTTGGGGAGGTTTGAGGGGTGCCGCTAGGTGTTTAGGGAGGTTTGAGGGGTGCCGCTAGGTGCTTGGGGAGGTTTGAGGGGTGCCGCTGGGTGCTTAGGGAGGTTTGAGGGGTGCCGCTGGGTGCTTGGGGAGGTTTGAGGGGTGCCGCTGGGTGCTTAGGGAGGTTTGAGGGGTGCCGCTGGGTGCTTGGGGAGGTTTGAGGGGTGCCGCTAGGTGCTTGGGGAGGTTTGAGGGGTGCCGCTAGGTGCTTGGGGAGGTTTGAGGGGTGCCGCTAGGTGCTTGGGGAGGTTTGAGGGGTGCCGCTGGGTGCTTGGGGAGGTTTGAGGGGTGCCGCTGGGTGCTTGGGGAGGTTTGAGGGGTGCCGCTAGGTGCTTGGGGAGGTTTGAGGGGTGCCGCTAGGTGCTTGGGGAGGTTTGAGGGGTGCCGCTAGGTGCTTGGGGAGGTTTGAGGGGTGCCGCTGGGTGCTTGGGGAGGTTTGAGGGGTGCCGCTGGGTGCTTGGGGAGGTTTGAGGGGTGCCGCTAGGTGTTTGGGGAGGTTTGAGGGGTGCCGCTGGGTGCTTGGGGAGGTTTGAGGGGTGCCGCTAGGTGCTTGGGGAGGTTTGAGGGGTGCCGCTAGGTGCTTGGGGAGGTTTGAGGGGTGCCGCTGGGTGTTTGGGGAGGTTTGAGGGGTGCCGCTAGGTGCTTGGGGAGGTTTGAGGGGTGCCGCTAGGTGTTTGGGGAGGTTTGAGGGGTGCCGCTGGGTGCTTGGGGAGGTTTGAGGGGTGCCGCTGGGTGCTTGGGGAGGTTTGAGGGGTGCCGCTAGGTGTTTGGGGAGGTTTGAGGGGTGCCGCTGGGTGCTTGGGGAGGTTTGAGGGGTGCCGCTAGGTGCTTAGGGAGGTTTGAGGGGTGCCGCTGGGTGCTTGGGGAGGTTTGAGGGGTGCCGCTGGGTGTTTGGGGAGGTTTGAGGGGTGCCGCTGGGTGCTTGGGGAGGTTTGAGGGGTGCTGCTAGGTGTTTGGGGAGGTTTGAGGGGTGCCGCTAGGTGTTTGGGGAGGTTTGAGGGGTGCCGCTGGGTGTTTGGGGAGGTTTGAGGGGTGCCGCTAGGTGTTTGGGGAGGTTTGAGGGGTGCCGCTAGGTGCTTGGGGAGGTTTGAGGGGTGCCGCTGGGTGCTTGGGGAGGTTTGAGGGGTGCCGCTAGGTGCTTGGGGAGGTTTGAGGGGTGCCGCTGGGTGCTTGGGGAGGTTTGAGGGGTGCCGCTAGGTGCTTGGGGAGGTTTGAGGGGTGCCGCTGGGTGCTTGGGGAGGTTTGAGGGGTGCCGCTAGGTGTTTGGGGAGGTTTGAGGGGTGCCGCTAGGTGTTTGGGGAGGTTTGAGGGGTGCCGCTAGGTGTTTGGGGAGGTTTGAGGGGTGCCGCTGGGTGCTTAGGGAGGTTTGAGGGGTGCCACTAGGTGCTTGGGGAGGTTTGAGGGGTGCCACTGGGTGTTTGGGGAGGTTTGAGGGGTGCCGCTAGGTGCTTGGGGAGGTTTGAGGGGTGCCGCTGGGTGCTTGGGGAGGTTTGAGGGGTGCCGCTGGGTGCTTGGGGAGGTTTGAGGGGTGCCGCTAGGTGCTTGGGGAGGTTTGAGGGGTGCCGCTAGGTGCTTGGGGAGGTTTGAGGGGTGCCGCTGGGTGCTTGGGGAGGTTTGAGGGGTGCCGCTAGGTGCTTGGGGAGGTTTGAGGGGTGCCGCTGGGTGCTTGGGGAGGTTTGAGGGGTGCCGCTAGGTGCTTAGGGAGGTTTGAGGGGTGCCGCTGGGTGCTTGGGGAGGTTTGAGGGGTGCCGCTAGGTGCTTAGGGAGGTTTGAGGGGTGCCGCTGGGTGCTTAGGGAGGTTTGAGGGGTGCCGCTAGGTGCTTAGGGAGGTTTGAGGGGTGCCGCTAGGTGTTTGAGGGGTGCACTGATGAGCGTGGCTCTGGAGAAATGGGAACTTGAAACAGTAGTTGTCTGAAACAGGTTAGAGCACATATGATCACCTCTGAGGGGAGAGTTGGTCAGCTTTGTTAGCTCAGAGAGAGAAAGAGAGAGAGGCAATATCAATCACATGCATGTTTTAATATCAATCACATGCATGTTTTAATATCAATCACATGCATGTTTTAATATCAATCACATGCATGTTTTAATATCAATCACATGCATGTTTTAATATCAATCACATTCATGTTTTAATATCAATCACATGCATGTTTTAATATCAATCACATGCATGTTTTAATATCAATCACATGCATGTGATTGATATTAAAACATGCATTTTCGAAGCTGTAAAACGTAGCCGTTGGTCTGAACCTGACTCAGCCTTTGTTGAAATCTTGGAGAGGAAGAAAAAACTAGTTCAAGTCGAGCCCTGTTCCTTTAACATCTTTTAATTAAAGTGTTCAATTCATCTGGAGTCTATTTTAAAATCTGAAGTCAAAGCGAGGGATTTAGAAATAGAAATAGCTTTAGTTCTGAAAAAGTATCCCCATGAAATGACATTTCTGCTTCATCATAATTTATCCTCTGACAACTTGTTAGACGATAGAAGCTATTAGTTAAAACCTATCAGTTAAAAACAAAAATGACCCCATGTATTCCACTGTTTGTAGGGAAGTGCTGCTGTTAGCTGGACAGCTGTGGTTGATAACAGGCACTAAACGGTGTCTTTCTCCACCCGGGCTGTGATAGGATGATTCCAGGAGACAGTTTTTTTGCAGCGAGCCTGTCACTTCCTGTAAATGTCAGTATTTGTTGTTGCGAGACAGGAAGAAAAATAGGTCCAGTTTTGCCACTGGGCACCTCGGACGCTTCCTACTGCTGTCAGGAAAACACACACATACACACAGGTGCACACATCCCTGCACACACACTCTCACAAACACACACTCTGCAATTGAAAGTGTAAATGGATCCTTTGCCTGTGCTGCTGGGAAATCCCCCAGCCGGTTGTGGCGCCTCCTGGAGGTGATGTAAGGAATTTGGCCACCAGACCTTGTCCTTCTGTCGTTCTGTAACCATGTCCATCCTCCTCCTTCCCCTCTTTCCCCTCCCCCCTCCTCCTCCTCCTCCCTCCTCCTCCCCCCTCCCCCTCCCCCTAGTCCTCCTCCTCCTCCCTCCTCCTCCTCCCCCTCCCCCTCCCCCTAGTCCTCCTCCTCCTCCTCCTCCTCCTCCTCCCTCCTCCTCCTCCTCCCTCCTCCTCCCCCTCCCCCTCCCCCTAGTCCTCCTCCTCCCCCCTCCTCCTCCTCCCCCCCCTCCTCCTCCTCCTCCCCCTCCTCCTCCCCCCTCCTCCTCCTCCTCCTCCTCCCCCTCCTCCCCCCTCCCCCTCCTCCTCCCCCCTCCTCCTCCTCCTCCTCCTCCCCCCTCCCCCTCCTCCTCCCCCCTCCTCCTCCTCCTCCTCCTCCCCCCCTCCTCCTCCCCCCTCCTCCCCCTCCTCAAGACCTCTCACTGTGAGAGATGAGGTGGGGTTACTGTTAGATGTCAAAACTGATGACCTGCTTGTGTAATCAGAGTTTTTTTGACATTCAGGTTTGCATAGATTTTATTTATTGATTTAGTTATCAGAGAGAGATGAATCACGTACAGGAGCAGAATCCAGGGAGAGGCAGTGTTCATTAACAGTGAGGTCATTTATCTTCCTTTTAATGAGCCCGTTGGTTTTTGAAAATATTAAATTATCTTCTGGTAGGAAAAATTAGATGACAAACTGTCAGGCATAAAAAAATCTAATTTTTTCTGAGCACGATTTCATGGGCTCTACATCTGTTTAAGCCTTTGTCTGTTTGTGAGCTATATATCTGTATTTTCTGGAGCTATATGAGGTCATTTACACACCAGCTAAAACCTTCTTGAAATGTGTTTTCTTCAAAGCCATGACTGTGTCTTGTGAGCCCTTCTAAGCACTGACCTAGTTAACATCACACTCAACGCATCACCTCATCACACACACACACTCACACACACACATTCAACACACACACACACTCACACACACAGTCACACATTCAACACACACACACACAGTCACACACACAGCTTAAGCAGAAACCAGTACAGCTATCAAAATCATCTTTTGAGTAACAAACAAGCCCCCTTCTGATTGTGATCTGCCGCCAGACCCAGTGTGATGTGGGACGAGATGTTAATCACTGTTTACCGATCACATCACCATGTTGTTCAGTTTGTAATTAGGAATCCCTCACAGGTCTCCTTGAAAGCTACATCGGTCACACAAGACTTCAGTGCTCAAGTGGTAATGAATCTCTCCTTTAAGTCTGCATCTTTTTCTGTCCTTTCCTCCTCCTTCCCTCCTCTCTCACCCCTCCTTCCCTCCTCCCTCCTCCTTCCCTCCTCTCTCACCCCTCCTTCCCTCCTCCTTCCCTCCTCCCTCCTCCTCCCCCACCTCTCTCCCTCTTTTCTCTCTATCTCTTCTTTCGCTTCTCTCTCTTCTTCGTTTATCTCTCTTTCTCTCTTTCCCTCTTCTCTCTCTTCCCCCCTCTTCCTCTCTTGTCTCTCTGACTCTCTCTTTCCTCTCACCCCTTAATCCCTTTCTCATAAGCCAGGAACAGAAGGGTGATTATAATCAAGACTCTTCCCTGTCTGTCTCTCCCTCCCTCCTTCTCCCTCTCTTGCTCCCTCTCTCTCTCTCTTTTTCTGTCTCTCCTTCCCTCCCTTTCTCCCTCTTTCTCCCTCTCTATCTTCCCGTCTCCTCCTCCTGTCTCCTCCTCTCTCGTCCTCTCCTGATTAGCTGGCTGAGTTTCAGAAGACTTTTCCTCAGCATGGCTGGGTGCTCCCAGAGGAGGGTCTGTCCTACATGTGGTAGTGGTGCAGTGTTGGGCCAGGTGTGTGTGTATGTGTGTGTGCTGGGTTTGTTTAGGAGCTCCTATCTCCACCAGGTGATTTATGGGCACATCTGTCAGCTGCAATAAAGCAATCTCTAACAAAGCCAGAGAAGCCGACCTACCGTGTGTGTGTGTACGTGTGTGTACGTGTGTGTACGTGTGTGTATGTGTGTATTTTGCATGCTTGTTGGAGTGTGTAGGTGTCCCATGTAAAAGGTTACAGGGGTCTGTGTTAGTGTGTGGGGCGGTCAATGAGATGGGTGTTATACAATGCATGTCTGTCTGTGTGTGTGTACACATGTGTGTGTATACGTGCGTGTGTGTGTGTGTCTGCAAGCGCGTTTGTGATGAGAGAACAGAAGCACACATACGTTTAATTCAGTAAATTGCATTGAGTACACACACACACACATACACACACACACACACGTACACACATACATACACATATACAATACGGTATACTAAACCTCTAATACACATATTAACCTATACTAACCTAATAACCTATACTATACTAACCTAAGACAAGTGGGGTACAATCAGTGCAATATTGCTGATGCAACCAGTTGCTGAAAGTGCAACCAGTAGCTGAAAGTGAGAGTGTGTAAAGTGACTAGTGTGAGTGTCAACAGTGTATCAGTGTCCATATCAATGTTCATTCAAAAGTCTGATGGCCCTTGGAAAGAAACTGTAGTCCAGTCGTCGTGTGCGAGAGTCCATGCCAAACTTCTTCAGTGTCCTCAGGAAGAAGAGGCGTTTCCGGGCCACTTTGACCACCTTGTCCGGGTGAACAGACCGGGTGAGATCATTGCTGATGTTCACCCCGAGGAACTTGAAGCAGCTGACCTTTTCCACTTCGGACCCGTTGATGTGTAGGGGTGCATGCTCCTCCTCCTGCCGCCTCCTATAGTCCACAATCATCTCCTTAGTCTTGCTGACGTTGAGAGAGAGGTTATTGTCCTGACACCATGATTTCAGGGTATCAACCTCCTCTCTGTAGGCTGACTCGTCACTGTCAGAGATGAGGCCCACGATGGTTGTGTTGTCAGCAAACTTAACAAGGAGGTTGGAGCTGTGCGTTGCTGCACAGTCATGAGTGAACAAGGAGAACAGGAGAGGGCTGAGCACACAGCCCTGGGGGGTGCCTGTGTTGGTGATCAGTGTGGATGAGGTGCGGTCACCGATTATCACCACCTGTGGCCTCCCCGTCAGGAAGGGGAAGATTCACATTCACATCCACAAGCTTGGAGACGAGTCTGGAGGGGATGATTGTATTGAATGCTGATCTGTAGTCAATGAACAGCATCCTCACATACGTATTCCCTTTGTCCAGGTGGGAGAGAGCGGTGTGCATAGTCAGAGCGATGGCATCGTCTGTAGACCTGTTGGACCGGTATGCAAACTGCATAGGGTCCTGGGTGGGAGGCAGCGAGGAGCAGATGAATAATTTGACTATCCGCTCGAAGCACTTCATGATGACAGAGGTCAGTGCTATTGGGCGATAGTCGTTCATGCAGGTGACCTTGGTGTTCTTGGGCACAGGGACGATGGTGGTCCTCTTGAAGCAGGTGGGGAGTACAGACAGGCTGAGAGAGAGGTGGAAGATGTCACTGAAGACCCCTGCTAGCTGGTCAGCGCAGCCCGTGAGGGCCCTACCTGATATGCCGTCTGGGCCAGGTTCCTTGCGAGGGTTATCTTTTTGAAGCAATGCCTCACCTCAGCTACAGTTAGTGTAGGCACGCCACTCGCTGGGACTTCAGGTAGCTCCACTGCAGGGGAGTCACTGTCCCTCTCAAAGCGAGCGTAGAAGGCATTCAGCTCGTCTGGCAGGAGGACAGAGGACTGGGTCTCACTGTAGCCTCTCCCTTTGTAGTCTGTAATGGCTTTAAGTCCACTCCACATGCGTCTGGGGTCAGAGCCATGGTAGCTGGACTCCACCTTGGTCCTGTAAGCCCTTTTTGCTCCTTTGATGGCCTTCAGAAGGTCGTATCTGGGCCTTCCTGTACCGATCAGCGTCCCCAGAGTTAAAGGCGACAGACCGGGCTCTCAGCTTGGCCTGGACCGCGGCATCAACCCAGGGCTTCTGATTGGGAAAAGACCGGTCAGCCTTCTTGGGGACGACGTCATGAATGCAGTGTTGAATGTAGCTGGAAACAGTGTCCATGTATTCGTTTATGTCCCCATTTGCTGCCTCTAAACATCAGCCAGTCAGTGGTGTCAAAGCAGTCCTGGGGCCTCATGTATAAACGTTGCGTACGCACAAAAAGCTTGCGTACGCTGGTTTTCACGCACCCTTTGTGATGTATAAAGATTTACTTGACATGAGAATGTGCGGGCCGTCACGGAAAGTCTTGTCTGGCTCTGTAACGTGGCGAATTCTAACTGAAAAGTTCCGAAACTCACCAAACATTACAAAATAAAGTTTCCACTACAGTTTCTGTCATACGTAGGCATAACGTTAGTTATTAAAAAAACATATTTGGGCTACCTACGGTAATAAAAGTTTGATCATTAATGTGGATGATCACATCAAAATGCCAAAACCCAAAACGGGAAATGCTATATAGCCTTCTGTTTAATCCGCCACCACTTAATAACTTCTCTTAAACTTTAGGGTGTCAAACGAACGACAAAATCACTCTGGAAATGCATGTCACGCTAACCCTATTGCTGCCTTGCTGTTACGATGCGCCACCACTCGTTTCTTCATTTAAAGTTTTACATCGGACCATTTCTTCTTAATTTCTGCCATGGTCCGGTTCTCTGAACCCACAGCAATTATTTACATTTTACATTTAGTCATTTAGCAGACGCTCTTATCCAGAGCGACTTACAGTAAGTACAGGGACATTCCCCCGAGGCAAGTAGGGTGAAGTGCCTTGCCCAAGGACACAATGTCATTTGGCACGGACGGGAATCGAACTGGCAACCTTCATATTACTAGCCCGCTTCCCTAACCGCTCAGCCACCTGACTCCCTTTATGGCCCTATAATAATAATAATGATTTTATTTGTAATGCACTTTACATTTAGCTAAATCTCGAAGTGCTACAGGTTAAAAACAAGAAAGGGCGCAAATAGTGACAGTTTTCCACTCCGCCGACTTTCTTTTGTCGCTAATACCTGATGACAGGGCGCCAAACAGGACACATTTTCTCGCCTCCACCCCTGTTGTCAGAACCTCGATCTCAAAGTCACCGTATTTCTTCGAATAAACGCCACAGCGTTTAACGTTCATTTTTGGTGCGGCGTTTATTCAAGGGCGGCGTTTATTCGAAGAAATACGGTAATTCAGACAAAGAAATGACCTCAGGAGCGCATTTATAGTTCATCTGCATATTCATTTATGGGAGGAGGCAAGGCGGGGTCAGTGGCTCGTTCACGTGCGGTCAATCTCAAGTTGATTGTGATTTATAAATGAAAGGTGCGCAGGACCTGGCGTACGACCGGTTTTATACATGTGAATATTTCTGTGCGTAGGTACTTTTCGAGTTTTGGCCGTACGCCATCTTCTGGTAGGAAAGCTGCGCAATCCTTTATACATGAGGCCCCTGGAGGGTCACCACACTCGTCACTCCATAGGTGAACTGACCAGACCAGACATGTACACACTACATTGTAGAGGTACACACACACACCTATACATGCATACACAGATAGCCTTCTCTCTCTCTCTCGCTCTCTCTCTCTCTCTTTCTCTCTCTCTCTCTCTCTCTCTCTCTCTCTCTCTCTCTCTCTCTCTCTCTCTCTCTCTCTCTCTCTCTCTCTCTCTCTCTCTCTCTCGCTGTCACTCTCACACACACACACACACACACACAGACCTATTCTCCCCCTGCTCGCTCTCTCTCTCGTGAGAACTTTTACCTGCTTCAGCAGAAATCGATAGGAAGTGTTGATGAGGGGACTGGAGGCTGGGCTGGAGGTGAGCGTACGTGTTGATATTGATCACAAAGAGATCAGACAGCTGTGGTTATGGTTTCTGATCCTTTCAGATGCGTTGACGCCAGTGTTGCCACAGTCACTTTGAAAAAGTAACTTAGTTACGTTACAAGTTCCTTGATTTTAAAAGTAACTAAGTTAGATTACAAGTTACTTTATTAGTTACATTCAGCAGCTGCCGACAACACCCCCGCCGCCTCAACATAAAAATAGGTGCGTTCGACTTCATGCAGCGCCGGCGTCACCTGCAGCCGCCTGCAGCCCGGCTGACTTGAAGCAGCCAATGGCATTCTCA
The DNA here is from genome assembly GCF_963692335.1 of Osmerus eperlanus. NCBI lineage: Eukaryota > Metazoa > Chordata > Actinopteri > Osmeriformes > Osmeridae > Osmerus > Osmerus eperlanus. Next base: position 17,771,203 of record NC_085031.1, on the reverse strand, counting down.
ACTTCAAGGCAGCCGGCCGCAGCCGGCTGTCGGCGCCGCCGGTGCTGCATGAAGTCGAACACACCTATTGACAACCGGCTCTATAAGTTTGACTGTGCAGTGCTGCGACTCCAAATGTTTCGACTTACGATGTTACGACTGAACGATTAGAAGGGAACGTAGACATCACACCAATCAACGGTTCTCCGTGGCAACCATCACCACGCTTCTCGTCCGCCTTTCATCCCGTCATTACTCCTGACCTCCTCGTTATCATTATGAATTATTGTTACAGTAAATTAAAGCACTAAAGGATTGAACACACAAAGACACTGAAACTAGCAGGACGGCTTTGCTGCCCTCACACCGTCTCCCAGACCAGGGTAAAATCTTATCTGATCATCAGTAGAGCTGGTCTGATGTGTGCAGAACGTTCTAGAGATGTGGAACCAGCCTCTGCTGTATCTGAGGGCTCATCAGGACAGAAGGACCAAGAAGTTGTTTAAAATGTTGTATTTTATAATAGCTGATATGATACATTTGTCCACAAGAAGATTTACACTCTTCCTCGGTTAATGTTTCTGGTGTTTCTGGTCATAAATGGCCCCATCTACCTATGCCACTATCAGCTTTGAGATATGAGAAGTGCTGACAGACTCCTTTCTCGGTGACGACCATGGCCACAAGGCAGGGTGACAAGTGTGAATGTTGTCACGTCACTGAGCGTTCAAAGCTGCCTGAAAGGAAAGGCTGAACACCAGAGCACCAGAGCAGCAGAGCACCAGAGCAGCAGAGCACCAGAGCACCAGAGCACCAGAGCTGCAGAGCTGCTGAGCTGCAGAGCTGCAGAGCTGCAGAGCTGCAGAGCTGCAGAGCTGCAGAGCTGCAGAGCTGCAGAGCTGCAGAGCTGGGCCTGCTGGGCAAGCACCAGGAGGACTGAGGCCTGCTGGGCAAGCACCAGGGGGACTGAGGCCTGAATCTCAGCCCAGCACCAGGAGGACTGAGGCCTGAATCTCAGCCCAGCACCAGGGGGTCTGAGGCCTGCATCTCAGCCAAGCACCAGGAGGTCTGAGGCCTGAATCTCAGCCCAGCACCAGGGGGACTGAGGCCTGAATCTCAGCCCAGCACCAGGAGGACTGAGGCCTGAATCTCAGCCCAGCACCAGGGGGTCTGAGGCCTGCATCTCAGCCAAGCACCAGGAGGTCTGAGGCCTGAATCTCAGCCCAGCACCAGGGGGACTGAGGCCTGAATCTCAGCCCAGCACCAGGAGGTCTGAGGCCTGAATCTCAGCCCAGCACCAGGGGGACTGAGGCCTGAATCTCAGCCCAGCACCAGGAGGTCTGAGGCCTGAATCTCAGCCAAGGACCAGGGGGTCTGAGGCCTGCATCTCAGCCAAGGACCAGGGGGTCTGAGGCCTGCATCTCAGCCAAGCACCAGGAGGACCGAGTCTAGCATCTCATGAGTCACAGCTCTGATGGAACACAGACCCTCTCTCTCTCCCTCCCCCCCCCACTCCTCTCTCTCTTTCTCTCTCTCTATCCAACCCTCTCTCCCTCTTTTCCTCTCTCCCTCTCCCCTGGGGGAATCCATCCTCTCTCCTTTAATCAAATAACAGCGCTAGCGCTAAGTGCTAAGTGCTACGCCACTTAGGCTACATTAAAGGTATTTTACCCACTCTGTGTGTGTGTATGTGTGTGAGTGAGAGAGAAAGGGGGGGATACACACTTCAGTCAATTAGGGAATCTTGGCAACAATGATAGTGGCTTGGGTGAGGGACCCTATCAGCTTAATTGCTGGGATTGTGGGATAAACGATTCAAATGGGATTTGTGGGGCAAGAGCTGAAACTGCAGCTGGGGGCCCTCCTCCTCCACGCCTGCATCAGAGGAGAACTGCAGCTGGGGACCCTCCTCCTCCACGCCTGCATCAGAGGAGAACTGCAGCTGGGGACCCTCCTCCTCCACGCCTGCATCAGAGGAGAACTGCAGCTGGGGACCCTCCTCCTCCACGCCTGCATCAGAGTTATAATGTGTATAAATACCACTGTAGCTTGACTGTAAACACAGTAGTAATTGCATTGTCTTCAATCTCTTTTCATGTCACAAAAACACATTGCACTCCCTATCACCCTGTAACATCCAACACAACAACCAATAACTCAAACACTCAGAAAACTGTTGTCTCTCAGGTACAGTCAGAACACAGTCCTTGTCTCTCAGGTCCAGTTCAGGTGAGTCCAAGGTACGTCTATGCTATCACAGATCACAGATCAGATGAACAGCGATAATGGACGTCAAGGCAGTGGGCACATGAGATAGCCTCACTCTGCCTGGTGTATCGTGGACGACACGCAGCATGGATGAGGAAGATCTGCAGAAGAGGATGTCCGACAGCAGGTCCCGACGTTTCAGCACCCTGGAGAAGATTCTGGTGTTTCTGTTTGTGGCCATGACAGGAGCCTGCATCGGTCTGGTGGTCATTTACTTCACAGACAAGACTGAACCTAGCACTGTGGGTGAGTTTGAAGTCTGGTCTGGTGGTCAGACTGAATCTAGCACTGTGGGTGAGTTTGCACTGGTTGGATTGTCTGGTAAGAACATCTCCACTGTTGGTGGTGAATATCTACTATTTGTTCTGGCGGTAGTATTTCAGGCACTCTGAGGGGTAACACCTACACCTTTTGCAAAATGTCAAATTTGCTGCAAGTCATTTCATAGGACAACTGTAGCTCTGTAAAGAAAATAATTATAATCCATGAATCGTTTGGATTAGATACAGACCAGAAATTCAGCCTTTGGTGGATGAAATCAGTCTATAATGGATAATGAGGGATCTTTTTCCTATCAAAGGCGTGTACGTTGGTTGCAGTGTTTTCTGTCTCTGGGCTCTGGGGCAAAGCTCTCCGTTATCTCTCCTATCAGCAGCAGAAGATAAGTGAGTGTTCTTAGTGGAGATCTGTGAAGACAGAACACAGTTGTTGACACAAACTGGAGAAATAGACCACGAGAGGATTCTCTGTCTTAACTGTGAAACTCATTTCCAGAACTAAATAGAGATGTCTGGAGAGAGTGTGTGTGTGTGTTTGTGTAGAGAGTACATCACTAGATACATACACTAGAGAGTACATCCTATTTATTATTTTCAGTCCATAGAACAAAACGTATTCTAAATTACCTGTCAGCCTAGTTGTAGTAGATAGGCCATCAAATGCAACTTTAGTTTTACACACATATGCTGCACATTCACTTTTTGTATTTTGAATGGTAAATTAGCAGCAACAAATGTATGCTTTTAAATCTATGCAATCTTCATAAATAATAAGTACACATCTTTATATAAAATACACAGAAATATCAGTTGTAAAAATTACAGTTAATAAACTGACCCATCTGCAACCAACGCAAGCAAGCACACCCTACAATTTTCCCAGAAATGGTACCCTCTCTAGTTATGAAATGTTATGTTCTACTATCTATTTGCCTCCTTTAGCAAGTCACAGTATTTCCAAGCCCTGATAGTGTAACTGAGACAACACAGTAAATAATTCCTCTTTCAAGTAATAGACTTGCTGGATCAAATGTTGTTTTGTTCCTCCAGGAACACAATAACACTTATTGTGGGACCTGTTGCACTTGTTGGCTAGTTGTAACCGATTTAACTACTTGTACTCGCTGTGAATTATATTATTGTTGCTTGCTTTTCTACAGGTACAGGTCTTGCACTTTTGAGGTTCATGTTGCTTAATTATAATTAGTTTAACTACATGCTCTTGCATTCCTGAGTGTACCTGTTCTTCCCATTGGCACTTATTCGTTTTTTTCACAATGTATGCTTCATGTTTTGGCTGCCCGCAATGTTTGGGGCTATCTCGTTGTTTATGATCATTGACCTTTGCACTATTGTAAAGCTCTCTCTTGGAAGTCGCTTTGGATAAAAGCGTCTGCTAAATGACTAAATGTAAATGTAATGTAAATGTAAATAAGCCCCCATTCAAGTGTTGAGCATTAAATTAGCTGCAGGGTCTGTAGAGATCTTGGGACAAAACCACTTTTTTGTGTTTTGCTAATGCAGAATTTGGTAAAATAAAATAGAGTCGTCTACCGTAGGTAATCGCGCACAGGTTTGTGACGTAGAGCAGGCCGGTGTTTTTGAACGTTTACCTGCAAACAAGTTGCTGCTTCAAATTCTACTCTGCTGTGTCGCACGGATAAATGAATACATTACTTTATTATGACTTGCATAGATTAATTGCTATGTTACCGTCAAACCTACAGTATCAGAAACCCCCTGGCTGAGTATGCATCAGAGCTTCTCTCTGTGAGGCTCAATACAACCATAACAACCTGATAATGAGGACAGGGTTACTCAGCCTCGGACAAATCATTTTTCCAGAGAAGCAGCTGTTGCCTCAGTCACATCTGCTCCCCAGCACACACACACACATGCACACACACACACAAACGCACACACACACAAACGCACACACACACATGCACACATACAGCATGCACACATACAGCATGCACACATACAGCATGCACACATACAGCATGCTTGCCACATCCACCAGGGAAATACTGTTGACACAAACAGTTCTGTTGCCAAGGTGTCTTCCTCATGGATTTCCTCTCTGCCTTGTTTTTCCCCTGTACTGTGTGTGTGTGTATATATATATATATGTGGTGTGTGTGTGTGTGTGTGTGTGTGTGTGCGTGTGTGCGCAGGAGACGGGTTGGGATCTGGGTGTGGGGGCCCCAGAGAGCTGACTGGAGACTCTGGGATGTTCAGCAGCCTGAACTACCCCAGTAGCTATGACAACGGCAAGAGCTGCTCCTGGCACATCACTGTGGACCCTGCCAAGGTAGGAACTAGATGTAGGAGATAGGACTAGGATATAGGAGATAGGACTAGGGTGTAGGAGATAGGACTAGGATATAGGAGATAAGACTAGGGTGTAGGAGATAGGACTAGGGTGTAGGAGATAGGACTAGGGTGTAGGAGATAGGGCTAGGGTACTCAGTCTTCACAGAAAGAACTTTAAGGACAAGCCCAGTCCCCCATCACACCAAGCCCAGTCCTCCATCACACCAAGCCCAGTCCCCCATCACACCAAGCCCAGTCCCCCATCACACCAAGCCCAGTCCCCCATCACACCAAGCCCAGTCCCCCATCACACCAAGCCCAGTCCTCCATCACACCAAGCCCAGTCCCCCATCACACCAAGCCCAGTCCCCCATCACACCAAGCCCAGTCCCCCATCACACCAAGCCCAGTCCCCCATCACACCAAGCCCAGTCCTCCATCACACCAAGCCCAGTCCCCCATCACACCAAGCCCAGTCCCCCATCACACCAAGCCCAGTCCTCCATCACACCAAGCCCAGTCCTCCATCACACCAAGCCCAGTCCTCCATCACACCAAGCCCAGTCCTCCATCACACCAAGCCCAGTCCCCCATCACACCAAGCCCAGTCCTCCATCACACCAAGCCCAGTCCCCCATCACACCAAGCCCAGTCCCCCATCACACCAAGCCCAGTCCCCCATCACACCAAGCCCAGTCCCCCATCACACCAAGCCCAGTCCCCCATCACACCAAGCCCAGTCCTCCATCACACCAAGCCCAGTCCCCCATCACACCAAGCCCAGTCCCCCATCACACCAAGCCCAGTCCCCCATCACACCAAGCCCAGTCCTCCATCACACCAAGCCCAGTCCCCCATCACACCAAGCCCAGTCCTCCATCACACCAAGCCCAGTCCTCCATCACACCAAGCCCAGTCCTCCATCACACCAAGCCCAGTCCTCCATCACACCAAGCCCAGTCCCCCATCACACCAAGCCCAGTCCCCCATCACACCAAGCCCAGTCCTCCATCACACCAAGCCCAGTCCTCCATCACACCAAGCCCAGTCCCCCATCACACCAAGCCCAGTCCTCCATCACACCAAGCCCAGTCCCCCATCACACCAAGCCCAGTCCCCCATCACACCAAGCCCAGTCCCCCATCACACCAAGCCCAGTCCTCCATCACACCAAGCCCAGTCCCCCATCACACCAAGCCCAGTCCCCCATCACACCAAGCCCAGTCCCCCATCACACCAAGCCCAGTCCTCCATCACACCAAGCCCAGTCCCCCATCACACCAAGCCCAGTCCTCCATCACACCAAGCCCAGTCCTCCATCACACCAAGCCCAGTCCTCCATCACACCAAGCCCAGTCCTCCATCACACCAAGCCCAGTCCTCCATCACACCAAGCCCAGTCCCCCATCACACCAAGCCCAGTCCTCCATCACACCAAGCCCAGTCCCCCATCACACCAAGCCCAGTCCCCCATCACACCAAGCCCAGTCCTCCATCACACCAAGCCCAGTCCTCCATCACACCAAGCCCAGTCCTCCATCACACCAAGCCCAGTCCCCCATCACACCAAGCCCAGTCCCCCATCACACCAAGCCCAGTCCCCCATCACACCAAGCCCAGTCCTCCATCACACCAAGCCCAGTCCCCCATCACACCAAGCCCAGTCCTCCATCACACCAAGCCCAGTCCTCCATCACACCAAGCCCAGTCCTCCATCACACCAAGCCCAGTCCTCCATCACACCAAGCCCAGTCCCCCATCACACCAAGCCCAGTCCCCCATCACACCAAGCCCAGTCCTCCATCACACCAAGCCCAGTCCTCCATCACACCAAGCCCAGTCCTCCATCACACCAAGCCCAGTCCTCCATCACACCAAGCCCAGTCCCCCATCACACCAAGCCCAGTCCCCCATCACACCAAGCCCAGTCCTCCATCACACCAAGCCCAGTCCCCCATCACACCAAGCCCAGTCCCCCATCACACCAAGCCCAGTCCCCCATCACACCAAGCCCAGTCCCCCATCACACCAAGCCCAGTCCCCCATCACACCAAGCCCAGTCCCCCATCACACCAAGCCCAGTCCTCCATCACACCAAGCCCAGTCCTCCATCACACCAAGCCCAGTCCCCCATCACACCAAGCCCAGTCCTCCATCACACCAAGCCCAGTCCCCCATCACACCAAGCCCAGTCCCCCATCACACCAAGCCCAGTCCCCCATCACACCAAGCCCAGTCCCCCATCACACCAAGCCCAGTCCCCCATCACACCAAGCCCAGTCCTCCATCACACCAAGCCCAGTCCCCCATCACACCAAGCCCAGTCCCCCATCACACCAAGCCCAGTCCCCCATCACACCAAGCCCAGTCCCCCATCACAACACCAACAGGAAAACCAACCTTCTCAAAGAGCTTCATTTCTTTAGTTGCATTCTTGTCTTTCTCTCCTCTCTCTCTCCTCCCTTCTCTCTGACTTACCCCCCATCCACACACACACACATACACCCCCACCCCCAGAGCAGGGCGTAGTACAGTAGCAGTGTGTATACCACAGTAGAGACAGGAGGGGTACACAAGCAGCAGATGTAGCATCTCACACAGATGGGTCTGTTATCCCTCTCCTCCCGTTCTCTCTCTCTCCCTCCCTCCCCCCTCTCTCTCTCTCCATCTCTCTCCCTCCCCCCTTTCTCTCCACCTTTCTCCATCTCTCTCTCTCTCTCCAGTGCTCCTCCTGCTCCATCTCTCTCTCTCCAGTGCCCCCCCCTCTCTCTCTCACACAGGAACACGCTTGTCCTTTTCACACCCTTTTCACGCTCACAATTCTACAACCCCCCCTTCCACCACTGCGCAGATATTGTGTGAATAAAGGAAAGGTCAGTGTGTCTGTGTGTGGTGTGTCACGCATGTGTGTCTGTGTATGGTCTGTCACGCCTGTGCTTGTATGTATGTGCCAGAGACTGAAGCGTCAGTTCTCTGCTAACGACTCTGCTTCTGTCTGGAGAGGACTCAGGCAGATTACCAACTACAAGCCCAGAGCCCCCCACTCCACTAACGACTCCTGCCTGGCCAACGACCTGAATGAGTTCTACTGCAGATTTGAAAGACAATTGGACTGTCCTGAACTACCCCTTCCCACCCACGAGGCCTCCTCCCTCACCCCCTCTACAGTGACAACTCTCTCCATTCAGGAGGGTGAAGTTAACAGACTTTTCAAGAGGCAGAACCCCCGCAAAGCAGCTGGGCCGGACTCTGTCTCTCCTGCCACCCTCAAGCACTGCGCTGACCAGCTGTCTCCGGTGTTCACCTACATCTTTAACACCTCCCTGGAGACATGCCTGACTCCACCTGCAGATGGATCACAGACTTCCTGTCTGACAGGAAGCAGTGCGTTAAGCTGGGAATACAAGTCTCTGACTCCCGGTCCATCAGCACCGGATCTCCTCAGGGCTGCGTCCTTTCCCCTCTGCTCTTCTCCCTGTACACCAACAGTTGCACCTCCAGTCATCCGTCCGTCAAACTCCTGAAGTTTGCGGACGACACCACCCTCATTGGGCTCATCTCTGACGGGGATGAGTCTGACTATAGGTGGGAAGCTGGCAACCTGGTGACCTGGTGTAGCCAGAACAACTTAGAGCTCAATGCTCTTAAGACAGTGGAGATGGTTGTGGACTTCAGGAAGAATACAGCCCCACTCACCCCCATCACCCTGTGTGACTCCCCAGTCAACACTGTGGAGTCCTTCCGCTTCCTGGGCACTAACCTCTCCCAGGACCTCAAGTGGGAACTGAACATCAGCTCCCTCACCAAGAAAGCACAACAGAGGATGTACTTCCTACGGCAGCTGAATAAATTCAACCTGCCAAAGACAATGATGGTGCACTTCTACACAGCCATCATTGAGTCCATCCTCACCTCTTCCATCACCATCTGGTACGCTGCTGCCACTGCCAAGGACAAGAGCAGACTGCAGCGTATCATCCGCACTGCTGAGAAGGTGATCGGCTGCAATCTGCCTACCCTCGAGGACCTGCACACCCTGAGGCGTGCGAGGAAGATCGTGGCCGACCCCTCCCACCCTGGTCACTCCCTGTTCCAGCTACTCCCCTCTGGCAGAAGGCTGCGGTCCGTCAGGACCAAAACCTCATGCCATAAGAACAGTTTCTTTCCATCTGCTACTGGCCTCTTCAACAAGGCCAAGGACTCCCATTGACATTCATTCACTTATTTAACTATTATAAGTCCATCTAATGGCAATTCAGTATGCATAAGCCACTTATCTCAGTATCCGATTGCACTATGTTGACCATTCACGCTGCTCATTCTATTCTTATTTTTATATATATTTTATTTTATATTTAAATTGTTTAGTTCTTGGAAAGAGTTAAACTTTTGTACTTTTACTTAATTTAAGATCTGTATATGTTTGGTGTTTTGCACCTCCCTGCCACAGTAAATTCCGTGTTTGTATAACATACATGGCGAATAAACCTGATTCTGATTGTGATGTGTGTGTGTGTGTCGCAGGTGATCCATCTGTGGTTCGAGGACTTCTCCCTGGAAGATACTGAGCTGTGCACAGCAGACTTCATCACGCTGAGAGACGACCTGGGCATCATGGGTGAGACTGCACCTAATGGGCGGGGTCAGGGTGTGGTTAGTTGAATGGAGATGTTGAATGTGATGTGTGATGTGATGTGTTTTCCGGTCTGTTCCCTAGGGAAGTTCTGTGGATACTCCAAGCCCAGGCCGGTTGTATCCCTGGGCAACCGACTGACGATCTACTTCGACACCAACGACAGGAAGACAGATGTGGGCTTCAGGGCCTATTTCAAAGCTGTGTCTCCCAGTGCTGCCTCAGGTAAACGCTGCGCCATTTTGGCTCTGCAGTAAGTCGGTCAGTTGTGCGCCATTTAGGCTCGGCGTCATGTCAATTCCATTTAGTCATTTAGCAGACGCTCTTATCCAGAGCGACTTACAGTAAGTACAGGGACATTCCCCCTGAGGCAAGTAGGGTGAAGTGCCTTGTGCCCAAGGACACAACGTCAATTGACACGGCCAGGAATCGAACTGGCAACCTTCAGATTACTAGCCCGCTTCCCTAACCGCTCAGCCATCTGACTCTCCAATTCCTAACAGATCAGGTAGAAGGTGTCTCTGTCCTGCCAATGGCACAGAAAGCATTGTCATTACAATGTGTACTGGAGGAAATTATGTGAGATGTTAGACAGAGAGAGAGACAGAGAGAGAGACAGAGAGAGAGAGACAGAGAGAGAGACAGAGACAGAAACAGAGAATATCCTTGAGATGTGTGTGAAGTTGAAGTGCCCTCCATATTTCCCTCTCTTCCTCCATCCTTCGCTCCATCCTTCTCGGTGACAGATATAGCCGGGGCCGGAGGCAGTCTCCAAGGTGACCGAGGGTATCTGCTGACCCCTGGATACCCAGAGCAGAACTACGAGAATGGAGCGCTGTATCAGGTACCCACACACACACACACATGCAGGAACACACACACGCAGGAACACACACACACACACGCAGGAACACACACACACATGCAGGAACACACACACACACACACAGGAACACACACACACACAGTTGAGAAGAAGGGAGAGGGAGAATTGCAAAGAAGCCTTTAAAAGCCTTTAAAAGATAGAAATATTTCACTAAAAATAAAATAGTTTTTGCTGACATTTTCTCAGCACCTTTGAAGTATTCTATTGAAGGAAAACATTACGTTTAAAACCGAATGAACAAAAACCGAATATTTGGAATCACATCTGCATGCATGGGTCAACATGGAGAGGAGAAGTGGGCATTTGTTGGTCTAAACATGTTTTTTGTCTGTGTGTGTTCCTGCGTGTGTGTGTGTCAGTGGAGAGTCAGTGTTCCTGCACGGGGAGAGAGGGTGCGTCTGACGTTCACCTCGTTTGACCTCATCCCTGAGGCATGTGGAGACCACGTGGTCGTCTATGATGGCCACACCCCCGGCACCGCCCTGCTGGGTACGCCGTCACATGACCCTGCCTCACATGACCCTGCCTCACATGACCCTGCCTCACATGACCCTGCCTCACATGACCCTCCCTCACATGACCCTGCCTCACATGACCCTGCCTCACATGACCCTGCCTCACATGACCCTGCCTCACATGACCCTGCCTCACATGACCCTCCCTCACATGACCCTCCCTCAGACTGCTTGGTCCTGAGTACTGTTTACCCAGCTGTTCATTTCACCCACTTCACACTGTCACATGCTGCTGGAGGAAGCGGCGTCCGTGAGTCGCATGTTCAGTAAAGCAAGGTCCTGCGTCTGGTCCTGCAGGGCGTTTCTGCGGCGGCTCGTTGCCAGGAGTGCTGGAGTCCAGTGGAGGCTCCATGGTCGTCCGGTTCAAGTCCGACGCCACGCTCACCTCCAGGGGGTTCAGCGCCACCTTCACCAAGACCAGCCTGCCTCCCGTCGTAGTCCCAACCACACCTAAACCTTCAACCACACCTAAACCTTCAACCACACCTAAACCTTCAACCACACCTAAACCTTCAACCACACCTAAACCTTCAACCACACCTAAACCTTCAACCACAGCTAAACCATCAACCACAGCTAAACCATCAACCACACCTAAACCATCAACCACACCTCCACCATCAACCACCCCACCCGTCGGTAAGGTCACATCATTTAACGGGTGCCCCAAGAGACAGATGTTGGTCCTATATTGAAATCGAGTGATGTGTACTGCATTTAGGAATTAAAAAGCTGCAATTTGTGGTCTAGTATTGACTTTCTATGTGAAGCTCAATTCCTCCCTCTCTCCTTCTCTCTCCCTCTCTCCCTCCCTCCCCCTCTCTCTCTCCCTCCCCCTCTCTCTCTCCCTCCCTCCCTCCCCCTCTCTCTCTCCCTCCCTCCCTCCCCCTCTCTCTCTCTCTCCCTCCCTCCCTCCCCCTCTCTCTCTCCCTCCCTCCCTCCCCCTCTCTCTCTCCCTCCCTCCCTCCCCCTCTCTCTCCAGAGTCCGGCTGTGGAGGGACGGGTGTTTTACAGGGTCGTAAGGGAGAGATCCAGTCCCTGGGGTTCCCTGCTCCCTACCCCGGCGGGCTGAACTGCTCCTGGGACATCTCCGTGCCCCCAGGGTCCCTGGTCAAGCTGCAGGTCACCAGCATGGCCGTGGCAGGAGAGGCTGGGCAGTGCAAGGAGGACCGACTCCTCATCTCTGACAGCCTGCAGACCCTGGGTAGGTGTCGTCTGCCATCGTCTAGTCATGTCTCACTGAGCACCAGAACCATGTCCACTACAGGGAGAGGACTGTGAGTCTCAGGGGGAAGGATAGTGTGTGTGTGTGTGTGTGTGTGTGTGTGTGTGTGTGTGTATTAGGGCTGGGCGATATATAAAAACATTTGATATCTCGATATTGTCCACATTTTTACGATATTCTATATATATCTCGATATGTTTAGATTAAAAAAAAACATGATTTTCTTTTGCCTCCATTAGAAAACAACAAAAACAATGTAGATAGAACAGCTATTGTTACAAAGTACAAAATGTGTAGTGCAATTTTAAGCAGTTGCCATAACATGGTACTTGACTTGACAAAATGGACCTCACATGGAACAATTCATGCAGACGTCCTTATGTGACAGGACAAAGAGAGAGCAAAAGAGAGTGCCTGTGCGAGTGCAATTTTCAATTCACACACATACGGTGGATGTGTGTGTGTGTGTGTGTGTATGTGTGTGTCGGTGTGTGTGTGAACACAGAGGAGCCAGACGGTGATCTTAAAACACAAGCAACACAAGGACCAGCAATAAAATAAAATAAAACGACATTCACGATATTGTCGTCAAAATTATTGCGATATTATCGTTAATATTCGATATATTGCCCAGCCCTAGTGTGTACTATTTTATACATCACGTTAAACAAAAGCATCAGCTAAATATATCCCATGTACGCCTCCTGCTGGAGACAACCAAGCACAGCAGGAGATTACAGCTCCCCATAATAGCACACACACACCCTGGTTAGCCCCTGTCAGGTTCCACTTCAGTAACACCCTGGTTAGCCCCTGTCAGGTTCCACTTCAGTAACACCCTGGTTAGCCCCTGTCAGGTTCCACTTCAGTAACACCACGTCAAGACAGATGAGAGAAGAAAAACGAAAACAAATTCAAAGTTTGCTGTAAAACTTGGTTATTTACAATTGTCAGTTTAAGGAGGGTTATTGAGTAAGCCCAACTGTCAGAATGTACTCCCCCCTCCCTTCCCTCCCCCCTCCCTCCCTCCCTCCCTCCCCTCCCCTCCCTCTCTCCCCAGGTGTGTTCTGTGGGTTTCTCCTGCCCCCTGTGTTGGTCAGCAGTGAGAGAAGCATGTCTGTCAGCTTCCTGTCTGATGGACGGCTGTCTGACCAGGGCTTCCTGGCACGCTGGGAGGCTGTGCACCCTGAGGACGCAGCAGGTACACACATATACACACACACACTCACACACACACACATACACACACTCATACACACACACACTCACACACACACACATACACACATATACACACACACACTCATACACACACACACACACACACTCATACACACATATACACACACACACTCATACACACACACATACACACACTCATACACACACACACACACACTCATACACACACACACACACACTCATACACACATATACACACACACACTCATACACACATATACACACACACACTCATACACACACACATACACACACTCATACACACACACACACACACTCATACACACATATACACACACACACTCATACACACACACATACACACACTCATACACACACACACACACACTCATACACACATATACACACACACACTCATACACACACACATACACACACTCATACACACACACACACACACTCATACACACATATACACACACACACTCATACACACATATACACACACCTCAATATTCTGCGGTTAGAAACTATGTGAGATATCCCACCCTTATTGGTTTATATGATTTCCCTTCTTCTTAATGTGCGTCCATGAAGATAATACCTTCCACTAGAGTTCCCTCCTTGTGGATAGCAACAACAACATGGCAGAAAGCTCCAGGAATATGTGTGGGAGACACATAAAAAAAGATTGATTAAAAAAGACTCCTGGTTTGGGCTTGGAGGGTGGTAGATGTTCTCTCTTCGGTCGGTCGGTGGGTGGGAGGGAGGGGCTCATCGACCCAGGAGCCACAGCACCGCAAGCATCGTTTGTCACTGAGACGCAGTGTGCTTTTACCCTTCAGGACATTCCTCCATCTCTGTCTCTCTACATTCCTCCATCTCTCTCTCTACATTCCTCCATCTCTCTCTCCCTCTCTCTCTCTACATTCCTCCATCTCTCTCTCTACATTCCTCCATCTCTCTCTCCCTCTCTCTCTCTACATTCCTCCCTCTCTCTCTCTACATTCCTCCATCTCTCTCTCTACATTCCTCCATCTCTCTCTCTCTCTCTCTCTACATTCCTCCATCTCTCTCTCTCTCTCTCTCTACATTCCTCAATCTCTCTCTCTCTACATTCCTCCATCTCTCTCTCCCTCTCTCTCTCTACATTCCTCCATCTCTCTCTCTACATTCCTCCATCTCTCTCTCTCTCTCTCTCTCTCTCTCTCTCTCTCTCTCTCTCTCTCTCTCTCTCTCTCTCTCTCTCTCTCTACATTCCTCTCTCTCTCTCTCTCTCTCTCTCTCTCTTCTTGCTCTTACCTGTATTTGAACTTGTCACTGTAGCTACACTGTAGCTATGTTAGTCAGCATTCTTTACTAAACACCAGGTGTGTTTGAGGTATTTTTACAAACCATAACACGCCACAGCTACATGCATGTACAGTATGTATTTATATAATTGACTCACACACACACACCCTCCGTCCCTGTACCCTGCAGAGATCCAGGGTTGTGGGGGGGTGTTTGGTGAAGACACCGGGGTCATCAAGTCCCCCAGGTGGCCCCACAGCTACCCAGCCAGTAGAGAGTGTATGTGGGTCCTGGAGGTTCCCCCAGGGAGGAACATCTCTCTGACCTTCACACACTTTGACCTGGAGGCCAAGGACTTCCTCTCCTCCAGGTGTCTGGACAGCCTGGTGGCCTATGATGTCCTGGACACCTCCCTCACCAAACACGGTGAGAAACTCACCTCCCACACCATCTAACCCCAATCCATCTAACCCCAACCCATCTAACCCTAACCCATCTAACCCTAACCCATCTAACCCTAACCCATCTAACCCTAACCCATCTAACCCATCTAACCCTAACCCATCTAACCCTAACCCACACCATCTAACCCTAACCCATCTAACCCTAACCCATCTAACCCCAACCCATCTAACCCTAACCCATCTAACCCTAACCCATCTAACCCTAACCCATCTAACCCTAACCCATCTAACCCCAACCCATCTAACCCTAACCCATCTAACCCAAACCCATCTAACCCATCTAACCCTAACCCATCTAACCCATCTAACCCCAACCCATCTAACCCTAACCCATCTAACCCTAACCCATCTAACCCTAACCCATCTAACCCTAACCCATCTAACCCATCTAACCCCAACCCATCTAACCCTAACCCATCTAACCCAAACCCATCTAACCCATCTAACCCTAACCCATCTAACCCATCTAATCCCAACCCATCTAACCCCAACCCATCTAACCCTAACCCATCTAACCCATCTAACCTCAACCCATCTAACCCTAACCCATATAACCCATCTAACCCTAACCCATCTAACCCCAACCCATCTAACCCTAACCCATCTAACCCTAACCCATCTAACTCTAACCCTCCCACACGACACAGTGTTCTCACTGACGTCTACTCTAAGAGGAAAGGAAGTTAGATCTTCGGTACACAGTTTTATTTTATTTACAAGTTGTACTTTTTGGGGAATTGGTAAAATGGGATACAGTATTTTATTTACATTCAGGAAAAGTCTGGTATGATTGTATAATAGATTAATTCAGCGTTTTAAGGAAAACTTGAACTTTGTTTACATTTGTAATCCATTTTTGTAAATGTAAGAATGCCCCAAAAATATATATATCTGTAATGGAAAATATAGTTGTATTCTATTCTATTATAATCCATGTACTATCTATTATAACCCATGTTATATATCCACCATATATTCTTTCCTAATCTGTTTCATTCTGATGCCCTTCCGTTCTGACACTGTGAGGGTGCTTTTGTTTTGCTCTTCAGGTCCGTGGTGTGGCGCTGCCCTGCCTAGCCCCGTCCAGACGAGGGGCAGCCGGCTGGTGCTGCGCTTCAGCACTGACCTCTTCATGGAGGGGCGGGGCTTCCGGGCAGTCTGGTCCTCCAACCCCGCCCTCCCGCTCCCCACGGAGCCCCCCACCCCCCCTAACCCCTGGGACAACATCCCCGTAGGCATGTACATACTCTCACAACAAAGGCTCTCTCCCTGGGTGTTTTTTTTCTCCCGGAACATTATCTCTCTTCGCTCTCTCTCTCTCCTCCTCTCTCTCTCTCTCCTCTCTCTGCTCTCTCTTCCTCTCTCTCCTCCTCTCTCTCTCCTCCTCTCTCTCTCTCTCTCTGCTCTCTCTTCCTCTCTCTCCTCCTCTCTCTCTCCTCCTCTCTCTCTCTCTGCTCTCTCTCCTCCTCTCTCTCTCCTCCTCTCTCTCTCTGTTCTCTCTCTCTGCCCTCTCTCTCCCCCTCTCTCTCGTCTCTCCCAGCTGGCCAGGTCTCTGCCAAGCCAGTAGCTGAAATAGTTTTATAGATGAGCTAGTGCTGCTGCAGAGGTGCCCCTGTGTGTGTGTGTGTGATAGAGAGAGAGAGAAGGGCAGGAGGAGAGAGAGAGATAGATGCAGTGTGTTTCTCGGAGGGTGACAGGGACCAGGGCCAGCTGTATTCAGCTGTGATGACTCAGTGAAATGTCCCCCTGGAACAGATCTGGGCGCTTGTTGATGACATCACACTGTGTTCAAACTGTCCATTGCTTGTCATTGGGACAGAAACACATTTGTAGGAAATATGTAGCAGGTGTCTTACCGTAGCTTCTAAAATTAAATAAATATGAATTCAAAATAATATCAAAATCATAATCTACAATGTATTGAGTGAGTTGAAGTTGTTGGTGATGGAGGATAAAGAACTGAAGGATAACCGTGTGTCTTCAGACTGGCCGGTGGACACCTGCGGTCGCCCGGCTGTCCCTCCCCTGGTCACCTCCAGGATCGTTAACGGAGAACCAGCCAGGCCTCACTCCTGGCCCTGGCAGGTCTCCATGCAGGTGAGACACACACACACAGACACACACACACACACACACACACACAGACTTCTTCATGAAGATGAATGGCCCTCCAGAGAAGAACATGCAGGGAAGTCAATCCCAGATGAGTTAGGATGAAGGAACAGCAAGCTGACTTAGTAGCTCCATCTTTCACTCACACCAAGGGATATGAAATAACAACTCATTGTAGCCCAGCCAATCATCAGTCTCTCATCGCTTCTCCTCCCTCTATCCCTCTCCTCTCCTTTTACCTCTCTGTATCTCCTCCATCTCTCCCATCTCTCTGTTCCATCTTTTCCACCTCTCCCCCCTCCCTCTCTCTCCATCTCTCTCCATCTCTCTCCTGTTCTGTCTCCCTGGTGTCTTGTCTGGTGTAAGGAGTTGTTCTGTCAGGTGAATGTAATTACTCTCTCTCAGACTTCTAATAAAAGGAGATGAGTCCCTGATGAGAGCTCATCTTTCCTGCTAACAACCACTGCTGTTGTCTCATCTTCCTGTCTGTGTGTGTGCGTGTGTGCGTGTGTGTGTGTGTGTGTGAGTGTGTGTGTGTGCGTGTGTGTGTGTGCGTGTGTGTGTGTGCGTGTGT
Organism: Osmerus eperlanus; assembly: GCF_963692335.1. Taxonomy (NCBI): domain Eukaryota; kingdom Metazoa; phylum Chordata; class Actinopteri; order Osmeriformes; family Osmeridae; genus Osmerus; species Osmerus eperlanus. The sequence goes on along the minus strand of NC_085031.1, from coordinate 17,753,457 downwards.
GTGTGTGCGTGTGCGTGTGTGCGTGTGTGTGTGGCAGGTTTGGCCCCCCAGCAGACCTGAGCCCAGCTTTTCTCACATCTGTGGAGGAACTCTGATCCATAAGAACTGGGTGATGACTGCAGCTCACTGCTTCATCAAGTAAACGGCCTCAGTAACCTAACAACAACAGCAAAAGAAAATCCTATTTATCATGAGTGTTTTCCATGAAGTAAAGAGATATACATCATAGGCTGTGCCTTTGGCCTTGTTTTACCTTATCTGCAGGCCTGAAAAAAGTCCATAGCTCTTACCATGAAACCTCCTGGACCCCCCCCCCCCTCCTCCCTCCCCACCCCTCCCTCCCCTCTCTCCCTCCTCTCGTCCCCCCTCCCCTCCTCTCCTCCCCCGCCCCCTCCAGCTATGCAGATGAGCTCCAGCGCTGGCGCATGTGTTTGGGCAAACACAACCTGACGTTCTCCGAGGCGTCGGAGCGCTGCTTCTCTGCGCGCTCCATCGTGCGGCACGAGGCCTTCCGCTACCCAGCCGTGCCCAGCGTGGAGTACGACATCGCCCTGGTCCGGCTGGACGGGGAGGTGGAGGCCAGCTGGGAGGTCTCCTTCGCCTGCCTGCCCCCTCTGGAGGAGGTGCTGCCTGGAGGGACCACCTGCTACGCCTCGGGCTGGGGGGACGAGACCGGTGAGAGGGGAGGGGAGAGAGACCGGGGAGAGGGGAGGGGGAGAATGGGGGAGGGGGGGGTTGGAGGGAGGGGGGGGTTGGAGGGAGAGGGGGGTTGGAGGGAGAGTGAAGGTGAAAAGGGAGTGAGCAGGGAGTTGAATGATTTCTAAATCTTCCCACTTTGTCTCTCTCTGCTGGTGAGAACATACAACTACAGCATCCTTTTCTAACACTCAATCTTTCTCTTTTTCTTCCTCCTTCCCTCTCCAGGTGATTCATTGAATGCCAAACCATCGGAGGGTCTGAACCAGGTGGCCCTGCCAGTGGTTCCCTTCAGTACCTGTAAGAGGATGGACTACTGGTGGTTCCAGGTCAAGGACTCCATGATCTGTTGTGGATACACCCTCCCTGACGAGCTCAAATCTGTCTGCCAGGTCAGAGCTACCTCTCACCCTCCCTCTCACCCTCTCACCCTCCCTCTCACCTTCCCTCCTTCTCTCTCACCCTCCCTCTCACCCTCTCAACCTCCCTCTCACCTTCCCTCCTTCTCTCTCACCCTCCCTCTCACCCTCTCACCCTCCCTCTCACCCTCTCACCCTCCCTCTCACCCTCCCTCCTTCTCTCTCACCCTCCCTCTCACCCTCTCACCCTCCCTCCTTCTCTCTCACCCTCCCTCTCACCCTCTCACCCTCCCTCCCTCTCACCCTCCCTCTCACTCTCTAACCCTCCCTCCTTCTCTCTCACCCTCCCTCTCACCCTCTCACCCTCCCTCTAACCCTCTCACCCTCCCTCTAACCCTCTCACCCTCCCTCTAACCCTCCCTCCTCTCTCTCACACCTCCCTCTCACCCTCTCACCCTCCCTCTCACCCTCTCACCCTCCCTCTAACCCTCCCTCCTTCTCTCTCACCCTCCCTCTCACCCTCCCTCTCACCCTCCCTCTAACCCTCTCACCCTCCCTCTAACCCTCTCACCCTCCCTCTAACCCTCCCTCCTTCTCTCTCACCCTCCCTCTCACCCTCTCACCCTCCCTCTCACCCTCTCACCCTCCCTCTAACCCTCCCTCCTTCTCTCTCACCCTCCCTCTCACCCTCCCTCTCACCTTCCCTCCTTCTCTCTCACCCTCCCTCTCACCCTCCCTCTCACCCTCCCTCTCACCCTCCCTCTCACCCTCTAACCCTCCTCCTTCTCTCTCACCCTCCCTCTCACCCTCTCACCCTCCTCTCACCCTCTCACCCTCCCTCTAACCCTCTCAACCCTCCCTCTAACCCTCTCACCCTCCCTCTAACCCTCCCTCCTTCTCTCTCACCCTCCCTCTCACCCTCTCACCCTCCTCTAACCTCCCTCCTTCTCTCTCACCCTCCCTCTCACCCTCTCACCCTCCCTCTCACCTTCCTCCTTCTCTCTCACCCTCCCTCTCACCCTCCCTCTCACCCTCTCACCATCCCTCTCACCCTCCCTCTCACCCTCTAACCCTCCCTCCTTCTCTCTCACCCTCCCTCTCACCCTCCCTCTCACCCTCCCTCTCACCCTCCCTCTCACCCTCCCTCCTTCTCTCTCACCCTCCCTCTCACCCTCTCACCCTCCCTCTAACCCTCTCACCCTCCCTCTAACCCTCTCACCCTCCCTCTAACCCTCCCTCCTTCTCTCTCACCCTCCCTCTCACCCTCTCACCCTCCTCTCACCCTCCCTCTAACCCTCCCTCCTTCTCTCTCACCCTCCCTCTCACCCTCTCTCTCACCCTCTCACCCTCCCTCTAACCCTCCCTCCTTCTCTCTCACCCTCCCTCTCACCCTCCCTCTCACCCTCTCACCCTCCCTCTAACCCTCCCTCCTTCTCTCTCACCCTCCCTCTCACCCTCCCTCTCACCTTCCCTCCTTCTCTCTCACCCTCCCTCTCACCCTCTCACCCTCCCTCTCACCCTCCCTCATTCTCTCTCACCCTCCCTCTCACCCTCCCTCTCACCTTCCCTCCTTCTCTCTCACCCTCCCTCTCACCCTCCCTCTCACCTTCCTTCCTTCTCTCTCACCCTCCCTCTCACCCTCTCACCCTCCCTCTCACCTTCCCTCCTTCTCTCTCACCCTCCCTCTCACCCTCTCACCCTCCCTCTCACCTTCCCTCCTTCTCTCTCACCCTCCCTCTCACCCTCCCTCTCACCTTCCCTCCTTCTCTCTCACCCTCACCCTCTCACCCTCCCTCTCACCTTCCCTCCTTCTCTCTCACCCTCCCTCTCACCCTCTCACCCTCCCTCTCACCTTCCCTCCTTCTCTCTCACCCTCCCTCTCACCCTCTCACCTTCCCTCCAGTCTGTTGAATGCCTGATCCTTACATTTTCCACTAGGGTTGCAAAATTAATGACATTTTAATCATGATCACGATTTTGGCTTCCCATGATCAAATTTGCATGATTTAAAATGTGTCATTTCATTCATAGTATCAAAGTTTTTTTTATTTAAATGTTTTGCTTACTAAAATATATTTACAAAATGGAAAATGGAAAATAGTGCCCTGTTGAAGTTTTGCTACATTTTATTTATTTATTTATTTTTATTAATTCTTTGAGGAGATGCACTGAATTTTGGTGAATAAGAGGACCTCTATTATTTTGATGCACATATTTGTACATTAGCAGGAATGTAGCACAGTATGGATGTGAAAGCAGTTATAATTAGCCTATGTGACAATAACATTTGTTTTGGTTAAAATCAACAAATAATCGTGATTATTAATCGTGATCTCAATATTGATAAAAATAATCACGATTATCATTTTGGCCATAATCGTGTAGCCCTACATTCCACCCCCTGACCTCTGACCCTGGCCTAGTGCAGGGGACTCTGGCGGCCCCCTGGTGTGTCAGGACTCTCCCGTCAGCCCCTGGGAGGTCCACGGAATCACCAGCTTTGGACCAATCGGCTGCATCATGGACAAGAAGCCCAGCGTGTTCACACGAGCCTCCGCCTACCGTCCCTGGATGGAGAACGTGATCCGCAAGGACCTGTACCACCTTCACAGTACGTCACACTGATATGAACCAGTGTCTTACTGGTCTGAACTGGTGTGAGTCAGTTTTATACTGGACCAAACCTGGACCAAACCTGGACCAAACCTGGACCAAACCTGGACCAAACTTGTGAACCAGGTCACATCCTTCATAGTATGTTCTTACACTGATCTGAAAATCTCTCTCTCTCTCTCCCCTCCCCCTCCCCCCCCTTTCTCTCTCCCCTCCTCCCTCTTCTCCCTCCCTCCCCCCCCCCCCCCCCCCCTCTCTCTCTCTCTCTCTCTCCTCCTCCCCCTCTCTCTCTCTCTCTCTCTCTCTCTCCCTCCCCCATCCCCCCCCCCCTCTCTCCTCTCTCTCTCTCTCTCTCTCTCTCTCTCTCTCTCTCTCTCTTTCTCTCTCTCTCCTCCTCCCCCCCTCTCTCTCTCCTCCCTCCTCCCCCCTCCCCCCTCTCTCCCTCCCCCCTCCCCCCTCGCTCCCCTCCTCCTCCCCCCTCTCTCCCTCCTCCTCCCCCCTCTCTCCCTCCCTCCTCCCCCTTCCCCCTCCCCTCAGCGTCTGGGTGTGGAGGACCGAGGGAGCTGACAGGGGTCAAGGGCACCCTGTCCTCCATGGGCCACCCTGGTAGCTATGACAACGATGCCCGTTGCCAGTGGGACATCCAGGTGCCCCTGGGCATGCTGGTCCGCCTGCACTTCCTGTCCCTGTCTCTGGAGGAGAGCCAGCTCTGCATGAACGACCGAGTTTCCCTCACCGACCGCCTGGGCAGTCTGGGTAGGAAGGGGAGGGGAGGGGCAGGCAGGATGAGAAAGAGAGATTGAAGCACAGTGACTTTCGGACACTAACACACTGTTTAGTACAGATTATGACACTGTTTAGTACAGATTATGACACTGTTTAACAGATTATGCCAATTTTTCACTGTGTATGAAAGCTTTCAAAATGTGAGTCTCTTTCACAAGTTTCGAAAAGAGGTTTTGAAGGGTAAAAAAATTAAAATAAAGAAAATTTGCGGTAAAAGTTTTTTTAAGGATTTTTTTTTTTGAAGGTTGAAAAAATCTTTTATTTTATATATTTCATATATTTTATATATTTCCCAAATATAAATGTCTCCCTCTCCTCCTCCCCTCTTACACATCCTATCCCTGCACATCCCCCCTCCTCTTACACCTCCTATCCCTGCACATCCCCCCCTCCTCTTACATCTCCTCTCCTACCCCTCCACCTCCCCTCCTCTTACCCCTCCCCCCAGGTACCTACTGCAGCCAGGAGCCCCCTCAGGAGCTGGTGAGTGATGGGGAGAGGATGAGTGTCAGCTTTGTCTCCAACAGCAGGGTGGTGGACACGGGCTTCACTGCCACCTGGAGCGCTGTGGACCCCAGCGAGGGTGAGATGGGGAGGAGGGAGAAAGAGGGGGGAGGCTATGGGGCGAGGGTAGAGGTGGTGGTGGTGGTGGTGAGGGGCACCTGGTAGAAATTGGTGTTGGAGATGTTAAGTTGGTTGCTCATTCCTCTACCTATCTAGCACTGTCTCTACCTCCATCCTCCTCCCTTCACATCTCTCTCCTTCCTCCTTTCTCCTTCTCTCCTCCTCCTCCCTTCACATCTCTCTCCTTCCTCCTTCCTCCTTCTCTCCTCCTCCTCCCTTCACATCTCTCTCCTTCCTCCTTTCTCCTTCTCTCCTCCTCCTCCCTTCACATCTCTCTCCTTCCTCCTTCTCTCCTCCTCCTCCCTTCACATCTCTCTCCTTCCTCCTTTCTCCTTCTCTCCTCCTCCTCCCTTCACATCTCTCTCCTTCCTCCTTCCTCCTTCTCTCCTCCTCCTCCCTTCACATCTCTCTCCTTCCTCCTTTCTCCTTCTCTCCTCCTCCTCCCTTCACATCTCTCTCCTTCCTCCTTCCTCCTTCTCTCCTCCTCCTCCCTTCACATCTCTCTCCTTCCTCCTTTCTCCTTCTCTCCTCCTCCTCCCTTCACATCTCTCTCCTTCCTCCTTCCTCCTTCTCTCCTCCTCCTCCCTTCACATCTCTCTCCTTCCTCCTTTCTCCTTCTCTCCTCCTCCTCCCTTCACATCTCTCTCCTTCCTCCTTCCTCCTTCTCTCCTCCTCCTCCCTTCACATCTCTCTCCTTCCTCCTTTCTCCTTCTCTCCTCCTCCTCCCTTCACCCCCAGCTCCGTGTGGGGCCTCCTCCAGCAGTGAGCAGGGGACTCTGGTGTCTCCTGGCTGGCCCCAGGACTACCCCACCCAGGCCACGTGGCCTGGGTGGGGTAGTCCTGGGGCCAGCCCGGAGCCACCAGAGTCCCCTGCTCACTGCCTGGCTGCAGGCCCAGACGGAGCTGGGGCCGTGAAGGGACGGAGGAGGAGAGAAGGAGGTCCTGACATGGCGTCAAGAGGTAAGGGGTCAAGAGGTGAGGGGTCAAGAGGTAAGGGGTCAAGAGGTGAGGGGTCAAGAGGTGAGGGGTCAAGAGGTGAGGGGTCAAGAGGTGAGGGGTCAAGAGGTGAGGGGTCAAGAGGTGAGGGGTCAAGCTGTCTTCTTGTTTTGGAGTGACAGCTGCTTCTGTGTGTCTAATGTCTGTGTGTGTCTGTGTGTTTGTTTAATGTCTGTGTGTGTCTGTGTGTTTGTTTAATGTATGTCTGTCTGTCTGTCTGTGTGTTTAATGTGTGTGTGTGTGGGTTTGTTCTCTAAGCTGTTCCAGTCAGGCATCGCTTTTTAGATTAAACATCTACCACCAGTTTTGATGATATTCTCTCTTTCTACAGCAGAATACCTCTGTCCTCTAGGTTGGGTCATGGGGGCGTATGTAATGTGCTCTGTGACATTGCTTGTTAAAGCAATTATATGAAACCAGTGCTCAGTGCCTGTGATGCAGTCGATGAATTACGATGTCGGTGACACACACAGATTGCTGGAACTATAGATAGTTCACAGTGTTCTTGTCCTACACCCGCTGCAGCTCCTATAGCACCACCCGACTGTGGAGCAGCACCTTTAAGACCCCGACTGCATCTTTTGTATCGCCTCAGATATACTTCCCTCGCTTCATTGCACATCCTTGTGCATTGAGCCAGACACCTGCCAACTTTCAACTTCCTACAGTACCTGGTTCACGAGATCTCACACACACATAGGCTACTAGAATGCCAGGAATCTAAGCTTTGAAAGACAAACAGAGTTCTGTAGCAGCAGAAGATCTTTATTGGTAATGTAGGGACCAGGGTGGCACAGTAAACAGGCAATGTGATGCAGGGATTCAGCCAGGACTAAACAGGGGCTCTTAACATGAAAGCCTGATTCCAATAAACACACAGGATGTGAAGACCTTCCAATGGCCTGACAGCTGCTACTCGAAGCTGTAAGAGTAGGATAAACTTCCCTTCTTCATGGAACACTGCCCCCAGTGGGTTCCAGGGCTGATGGAATGGGAGCAGGTGCCTAGATGGTCGTTGTACTTGAGGTCTTTATCCCACACCTCTAATTTCAGAATAGCACCTGACTGTGCCACCTTACTGAAGGTGAACACGCTGTTCCAGGAGGGGTTACGATTGTTGTCGATGATGTAGGTCTGGCCGCCATCCTTGCCTGCGCAAAACACCCTCACGTAGCAGTCAGGCTGGTTGCCCGCGGCGTCTCCATTGAGCCCCGATCCTTTCAGGCCCCAGACTTTGACGGTTCCGCAGTGGACGGTGGCCAGGGCAGAGAGGAGGAACACACCCAGGGTGAGAGAGGAAGCCATGATGCTCAGAGGACTGGCTCGATGCTTAGAGGACTGGCCCGCTGCTCAGAGACAGAGAGACAGAATGTACACTAGAGAAATGTTTTGTTGAGTTTGGTGTGGAAACACTTGACTGGCCTGCACAGATCCCTGTCCTAAACATTTACATTACATTTATTCATTTAGCAGATGCTTTTATCCAATGCGACTTCCAAGAGAGAGCTTTACAAAAGTGCATAGGTCACTGATCATAAACAACGAGATAGCCCCAAAAACATTGCGGGTAACCAAAACATGAAGCATACATTGTGAAAAGCAAATAAGTGCCAATGGGAAGAAACATAAGAGCATGTAGTTAAACAAGTTACAATTAAACAACATGAGCCTCAAACGTGCAAGAGTGTACCTGTAGGAAAGCAAGCAACAATAATATAGACAAACACCATCAAACACATTTGAGATCAATTGTAACGTCATATGCAAGCCAGGTATAATCACCCAACAGCAGCGCCCAAAAAATTTATCGGGGGAAACGATGAAGAGCTTTCCACTCTGACACTTCAATCATGTAAAGTAGGATGGTCGGGGTGAAACACCTTACCTGTATGGCGTCAGGACGATCTCCTGTCGTGAGCCCAGAATGCCCTTCTGCACGTCTCTCTGGTCTATATAAAGCCCACCTGGCACACTATCAACATGGTGATAACAACCTTGGGTGCATTCAGACCTCATGTGAGAATGGGCTGTGTTTCAACAGGTGGCCAGGCCAGATGAATTAAATAATGTTTATAATATACCGGATTCCTGTAAACTTCTGTTCTCATTGTTTCTCTGTCTGTGCACACCAGAGGCTTTGATGTAACATTTCTAAACAGTGAATGGATTTAAAAAAAAAACGTTTATAGAGTAATCTGTTCAGTTTTATCATACAGCACCTAATGGCTAGTACAAAGCTGCCCACTACAGTTATCACAGCACACCATTTCTAACGTCATTATTAGTCCTTTCAAGCTCTCACAAAAGCACTTTTTACATTAATAACGTTCATTATTAATCTGGACTGTAACCACTTAGAGTGGTCTGGAATTCCTATAATTGAACAGCAGTACTGGGAAGCAAGCCAGTGTGAGTTTCTCAGAATTGGGTTGAAACAAGTTGTTGAAACAGATAAGTTTCTTCAGGGACTTCTCCTACTGGGTGCCAGGTGAGAATGGGCTGGGGCTCAACATGTGGTTGATGAATTTCCTTTATCAGGGCTGCCAACTTTTCCAAAAAAGTTGGCAGCCCCGGGACGCAATCAGGATGCGTGATATGCACCTGTCTCCACCAGAAATTAGCATTGTACAGTCTCTCGCTCGCTCTAAATACAAAATCCCAGATTTCCGGGAGATTGTAGAGCATTTGCGGGCGTCAGGGAGCCGCTATTGAAATGCGGGAGACTCCCGGACCTTCCGGGAGACTTGGGATGTCTGGTGTTCACAATCCATTCCAGCAGTTGTTAAACTCTAGCCTGGTCCTAACCAGACTCTCGTACATTTCATTTGTACAGAGAGTCTGGGCTCGCTCCATTGACAAGCGTTAAGGCGGGTACTCTGTTGAAGTTTAAAACTATTGGATCTGCCAAGAGCCACTCTGGATCTGCCATAACCAATCTCTAGCGTTCGCCTTAGCCAACTCCTTCACGACTAACGGAGCTAGCTGGAAAATCAAACAAACCCCGTGGGGATCAAAGATTGTTCTTGCTCCGGCTTTAACTTCTGTGTATATTCGGCAGCGTTGCCACAACGGACCGAATGGCTTCGCTCGCATCTTTCTCCGCCGCCATTACGGAACTACAACACAAACTAGCGCACAACATCAACGTCATCGTTCTCAGCCACTCTCTCTGTTCGCTGATTGGACAGGTAGAAAGTTAACCGGAGACATCTGACTTACGTACCTCAAGCCCAGACGCAGTACAGAAGCAAAATCAAAATTGAGCGGAAGTACGTAGGAGGGCAGAGCCAGGCTAGTTAAACTCCTCGCTACATAAAAAATATTGGCATCAGGATCATTTCAAACAGTCATCGCTGTGCACAGATGCGGGTTGGCCATGGCGCAAATAACGCTACGTTTGCGAATGTACGTACATGAGGCCCACAGAGTTCTCACATTATACTATAGATTAGAATTTCTGCTAATATCCACACTGTGAACACTGCATTTCTACCTTCATATCACACTTCCTGTTTTTTTGGTCGTTCCTCATTGGCTGCAGGTCGTTTCTGCGGCTTTGCCCCGCCCCCTACCATTGTCATCCCCGGCGACACGGCCGTGGTCCGTTTCCTTAGCAACGGTGCCAATGTGGAACAAGGTTTCCGTGGATACTGGACCACAGACCCCAGTGTGTTCCCCACACTGCCCCCCCCGCCCCCCAACCCCTGGGACAACATCACCATCAGTAAGACCCAGTGTGTGTGTGTGTGTGTGTGTGTGTGTATGTGTGTGTGTGTGTGTGTGTGTGATGCTGTCATCAGTAAGACCCTGTGTGTGTGCGTGTGATGCTGTCATCAGTAAGACCCTGTGTGTGTGTGTGTGTGTGATGCTGTCATCAGTAAGACCACCTCTTCAACACGTCAAATCACAGTTCTACCCCCAAACACTTGTCAGAATATCAGTACTTTCTTTGTTTATTTATACAAATAAATGACAACCACTCCTCCTGTCCCTCCTCCCCCCTCCCCTCCCCTCCACTCCTCCCCCCCCCCTCCCCTCCTCCCCCCCCCCCCTACCCTACCCCTCCTCTCCTCTCCCCCCTCTCCTCCCCTCCCCTCCCCCTCCCCTCCCCCCAGGCTGGCCAGAGGGGTGTGGAGTCCCGGCCGTAACCCCCAGCAACGCCACCCTGAGGGTGGTGAACGGGTTGGAGGCTGTGCCCCACTCCTGGCCCTGGCAGGTGTCCATGCAGGTCAGACTGGGGGGGCAGGTGTCCATGCAGGTCAGACTGGGGGGGCAGGTGTCCATGCAGGTCAGACGGGGGGGGGGGCAGGTGTCCATGCAGGTCAGACTGGGGGGGCAGGTGTCCATGCAGGTCAGACTGGGGGGGCAGGTGTCCATGCAGGTCAGACGGGGGGGGGGGCAGGTGTCCATGCAGGTCAGACTGGGGGGGCAGGTGTCCATGCAGGTCAGACTGGGGGGGGGGGCAGGTGTCCATGCAGGTCAGACTGGGGGGGCAGGTGTCCATGCAGGTCAGACTGGGGGGGGGCAGGTGTCCATGCAGGTCAGACTGGGGGGGCAGGTGTCCATGCAGGTCAGACTGGGGGGGGGCAGGTGTCCATGCAGGTCAGACTGGGGGGGGGGGCCAGGTGTCCATGCAGGTCAGACGGGGGGGGGGGCAGGTGTCCATGCAGGTCAGACTGGGGGGGCAGGTGTCCATGCAGGTCAGACGGGGGGGGGGGCAGGTGTCCATGCAGGTCAGACTGGGGGGGCAGGTGTCCATGCAGGTCAGACTGGGGGGGGGGGGGCAGGTGTCCATGCAGGTCAGACTGGGGGGGGGGGCAGGTGTCCATGCAGGTCAGACTGGGGGGGCAGGTGTCCATGCAGGTCAGACTGGGGGGGGGCAGGTGTCCATGCAGGTCAGACTGGGGGGGCAGGTGTCCATGCAGGTCAGACTGGGGGGGGGGGGGGCAGGTGTCCATGCAGGTCAGACTGGGGGGGGGGGGGGGGCAGGTGTCCATGCAGGTCAGACTGGGGGGGGGGGGGGGCAGGTGTCCATGCAGGTCAGACTGGGGGGGGGGGGGCAGGTGTCCATGCAGGTCAGACTGGGGGGGCAGGTGTCCATGCAGGTCAGACTGGGTGGGGGGGGGCAGGTGTCCATGCAGGTCAGACGGGGGGGGGGGGCAGGTGTCCATGCAGGTCAGACTGGGGGGGGGGGGGCAGGTGTCCATGCAGGTCAGACTGGGGGGGGGGGGGGGGGGGGCAGGTGTCCATGCAGGTCAGACTGGGGGGGGGGGGGGGGCAGGTGTCCATGCAGGTCAGACTGGGGGGGGGGGGGCAGGTGTCCATGCAGGTCAGACTGGGGGGGCAGGTGTCCATGCAGGTCAGACTGGGGGGGGGGGGGGGCAGGTGTCCATGCAGGTCAGACTAGGGGGGGGGGGGCAGGTGTCCATGCAGGTCAGACTGGGGGGGGGGCAGGTGTCCATGCAGGTCAGACTGGGGGGGGGGGGGCAGGTGTCCATGCAGGTCAGACGGGGGGGGGGGGGCAGGTGTCCATGCAGGTCAGACGGGGGGGGGGGGGGGGCAGGTGTCCATGCAGGTCAGACTGGGGGGGGGCAGGTGTCCATGCAGGTCAGACTGGGGGGGGGGGGCAGGTGTCCATGCAGGTCAGACGGGGGGGGGGGGCAGGTGTCCATGCAGGTCAGACTGGGGGGGCAGGTGTCCATGCAGGTCAGACTGGGGGGGCAGGTGTCCATGCAGGTCAGACTGGGGGGGGGCAGGTGTCCATGCAGGTCAGACTGGGGGGGCAGGTGTCCATGCAGGTCAGACGGGGGGGGGGGGGGCAGGTGTCCATGCAGGTCAGACTGGGGGGGGGGGGGGGCAGGTGTCCATGCAGGTCAGACTGGGGGGGGGGGGGGGCAGGTGTCCATGCAGGTCAGACTGGGGGGGGGGGGGCAGGTGTCCATGCAGGTCAGACTGGGGGGGCAGGTGTCCATGCAGGTCAGACTGGGTGGGGGGGGGCAGGTGTCCATGCAGGTCAGACTGGGGGGGGGGGGGCAGGTGTCCATGCAGGTCAGACGGGGGGGGGGGGGCAGGTGTCCATGCAGGTCAGACTGGGGGGGGGGGGGGCAGGTGTCCATGCAGGTCAGACTGGGGGGGGGGGGGGGGGCAGGTGTCCATGCAGGTCAGACTGGGGGGGGGGGGGGCAGGTGTCCATGCAGGTCAGACTGGGGGGGGGGGGCAGGTGTCCATGCAGGTCAGACTGGGGGGGCAGGTGTCCATGCAGGTCAGACTGGGGGGGGGGGGCAGGTGTCCATGCAGGTCAGACTGGGGGGGCAGGTGTCCATGCAGGTCAGACTGGGGGGGGGGGGGCAGGTGTCCATGCAGGTCAGACTGGGGGGGGGCAGGTGTCCATGCAGGTCAGACGGGGGGGGGCAGGTGTCCATGCAGGTCAGACTGGGGGGGGGCAGGTGTCCATGCAGGTCAGACTGGGGGGGGGGGCCAGGTGTCCATGCAGGTCAGACGGGGGGGGGGGCAGGTGTCCATGCAGGTCAGACTGGGGGGGCAGGTGTCCATGCAGGTCAGACGGGGGGGGGGGCAGGTGTCCATGCAGGTCAGACTGGGGGGGCAGGTGTCCATGCAGGTCAGACTGGGGGGGGGCAGGTGTCCATGCAGGTCAGACTGGGGGGGGGGGGGCAGGTGTCCATGCAGGTCAGACTGGGGGGGCAGGTGTCCATGCAGGTCAGACTGGGGGGGCAGGTGTCCATGCAGGTCAGACTGGGGGGGGGCAGGTGTCCATGCAGGTCAGACTGGGGGGGGGGGCAGGTGTCCATGCAGGTCAGACTGGGGGGGGGGGGCAGGTGTCCATGCAGGTCAGACTGGGGGGGGGGGCAGGTGTCCATGCAGGTCAGACTGGGGGGGCAGGTGTCCATGCAGGTCAGACTGGGGGGGGGGCAGGTGTCCATGCAGGTCAGACTGGGGGGGGGCAGGTGTCCATGCAGGTCAGACTGGGGGGGGGGCAGGTGTCCATGCAGGTCAGACTGGGGGGGCAGGTGTCCATGGGGGGGGCAGGTGTCCATGCAGGTCAGACTGGGGGGGGGCAGGTGTCCATGCAGGTCAGACTGGGGGGGGGGGGGTTATAATGTGTGTGGTTATAATGTGTGCATGTGGTTATAATGTGTGCGTGTGCGGTTATAATGCGTGTGGTTATAATGTGTGTGTGTGTGTGGTTATAATGTGTGTGCGTGTGTGGTTATAATGTGTGCGTGTGTGGTTATAATGTGTGTGCGTGTGTGGTTATAATGTGTGCGTGTGTGGTTATAATGTGTGCGTGTGGTTATAATGTGTGCGTGTGTGGTTATAATGTGTGCGTGTGTGGTTATAATGTGTGCGTGTGTGGTTATAATGTGTGCGTGTGTGGTTATAATGTGTGCGTGTGTGGTTATAATGTGTGCGTGTGGTTATAATGTGTGCGTGTGTGGTTATAATGTGTGCGTGTGTGGTTATAATGTGTGCGTGTGTGGTTATAATGTGTGCGTGTCTGGTTATAATGTGTGCGCGTGTGGTTATAATGTGTGCGCGTGTGGTTATAATGTGTGCGCGTGTGGTTATAATGTGTGCGTGTGTGGTTATAATGTGTGCGTGTGGTTATAATTCGTGCGTGTGGTTATAATGCGTGCATGTGTGGTTATAATGCGTGCGTGTGTGGTTATAATGCGTGCATGTGTGGTTATAATGCGTGCGTGTGTGGTTATAATGTGTGCGTGTGTGGTTTTAATGTGTGCGTGTGTGGTTATAATGTGTGCGTGTGTGGTTATAATGTGTGCGTGTGGTTATAACGTGTGCGTGTGTGACATCTCTCTCCTCAGGCCAGTCCGTTCCCTCCCATCCCCTACATGCACGGCTGTGGAGGCTCCCTCATCCACCCTGAATGGATCCTCACTGCAGCCCACTGCTTCATGAAGTAACACACTCACACACCACATCCACACACACCTCATCCACACACACCACATCCACACACACCACATCCGCACACACCACATCCACACACACCTCATCCACACACACCTCATCCACACACACCACATCCACACACACCTCATCCACACACACCTCATCCACACACACCACATCCACACACACCACATCCACACACACCCACACACACCACATTCACACACCACATCCACACACACCACATCCACACACACCACATCCGCACACACCACATCCACACACACCACATCCGCACACACCACATCAACACACACCACATCCACACACACCACATCCACACACACCTCATCCACACACACCACATCCACACACCACATCCACACACACACCACATCCACACACACCACATCCGCACACACCACATCCACACACACCTCATCCACACACACCACATCCACACACACACCTCATCCACACACACCACATCCACACACACCACATCCACACACCACATCCACACACACACCACATCCACACACACCACATCCGCACACACCACATCCACACACACCTCATCCACACACACCACATCCACACACACCACATCCACACACACACCACATCCACACACACCACATCCGCACACACCACATCCACACACACCACATCCACATCCACACACACCACATCCGCACACACCACATCCACACACACCACATCCACACACACCACATCCACACACACAACATGCCCTCCTGCCTCCCCATGCTCATCTCCTCCCCACCCCCCAGGCCTCTGAACAACCCCAGTTTCTGGCGCATGTGCCTGGGTAAACACCACATGAACTCGTCCCTGGACGAGCGCCCCCTGGAGGTGTGCCTGGGCGTGGACGCCATCCTCCGCCACGAGGGCTTCGTGTACGAGACGGACCGCTCTGACATCAGCAAAGACCTGGCCCTGGTGCACCTGGCCACGCCCGCCTCCACCACCAGGGAGATCAGCCCTGTCTGCCTGCCAGCAGGGGGCGCTGTGATGCCCGCAGGAACACCCTGCTATGTCACCGGCTGGGGCGACGAGAAAGGTATGATGGGAAATTGAGTTTTTATTCAAAAGAATTTGGGGGATAATTAATTGATTGTATTATTTGGAGGAGATGTGCGTGTGTGATATTTCATATGGGTGCATATTAAATGGTTACCTGTGATTGTGAATTGACCCCCCACCCTCCCCCCCTCCCGCCCTCGCCTCCCCAGGTAGCCTGTTCCCCCAGGTGTCGGCCCAGCTGAACCAGGCGTGCCTGCCTGTGGTGGACTACCCCACCTGCAGCCAGCCGGCCTACTGGTGGGACACCCTGAGACCCTCCATGGTGTGTGCCGGATATGAGTCTCCAGACGAGCTCAAGTCGGCCTGCCAGGTAGGACCTGCTACCCAGGCAGGGGGCTCCACGTGGGGCATGGTACCCAGGCAGGGGGCTCCACGTGGGGCAAGGGGGGGGCATGGTACCCAGGCAGGGGGCTCCACGTGGGGCATGGTACCCAGGCAGGGGGCTCCACGTGGGGCATGGTACCCAGGCAGGGGGCTCCACGTGGGGCATGGTACCCAGGCAGGGGGCTCCACGTGGGGCATGGTACCCAGGCAGGGGGCTCCACGTGGGGCATGGTACCCAGGCAGGGGGCTCCACGTGGGGCATGGTACCCAGGCAGGGGGCTCCACGTGGGGCATGGTACCCAGGCAGGGGGCTCCACGTGGGGCATGGTACCCAGGCAGGGGGCTCCACGTGGGGCATGGTACCCAGGCAGGGGGCTCCACGTGGGGCATGGTACCCAGGCTGGGGGCTCCACGTGGGGCATGGTACCCAGGCAGGGGGCTCCACGTGGGGCATGGTACCCAGGCAGGGGGCTCCACGTGGGGCATGGTACCCAGGCAGGGGGCTCCACGTGGGGCATGGTACCCAGGCAGGGGGCTCCACGTGGGGCATGGTACCCAGGCTGGGGGCTCCACGTGGGGCATGGTACCCAGGCAGGGGGCTCCACGTGGGGCATGGTACCCAGGCTGGGGGCTCCACGTGGGGCATGGTACCCAGGCAGGGGGCTCCACGTGGGGCAGGGGGGGGGGGGTTATGGTAGACACCACAAAGACTGCGGCTTATATGTGCTTTTGATTCCCGCAAAGACTGTGGCTTGTATTTTGTTTTGTTACATTTAAATTTTGTATTTATTTATTTATATTACTTTTATCAGTGGTTTTATCAGTTTTATCACTGGCTCCTCTCGACGCGGAGGAGCAGCGGTTCCACTCTGAGCCCCTCCCGGATGACCGAGCTTCTCACCCTATCTCTAAGGGAGAGCCCAAAATGAGAAAACTCATTTTGGCCGCTTGTATTCGCGATCTCGTTCTTTCGGTTCCCACAGTTCGTGACCATAGGTGAGGGTAGGAACGTAGATCGACTGGTAAATAGAGAGCTTCGCCTTTCGACTCAGCTCTTTCTTCACCACGACGGACCGATGCAGAGCCCGCATCACTGCGGACGCCGCATCGGTCCGCCTGTCGATCTCGCGCTCCATTCTTCCCTCATTCGTGAACAAGACCCCGAGATACTTGAACTCCTCCGCTTGGGTCAAGATCTCCTCCCTGACCCGGAGATTGCACTCCACCCTTTTCCGGTCGATAACCATGGCCTCAGATTTGGAGGTGCTAATTCCCATCCCAGCCGCTTCGCATTCGGTTGCGAACCCCTCCAGTGAGAGCTGAAGGTCACGGCCCGATGAAGCCATCAGGACCACATCATCCGCAAAAAGCAGCGACCCGATCCTGAGGTCACCAAACCGGACCCCCTCAACGCCCTGGCTGCGCCTAGAAATTCTGTCCATATAAGTTCTGAACAGAATTGGTGACAAAGGGCAGCCCTGGCGGAGTCCAACCCTCACTGGGAACAAGTTCGACTTACTACCGGCAATGCGGACCAAACACTGGCACCGGTCGTACAGGGACCGAACAGCCCCGATCAGGGAATCCGGTACCCCGTACTCCCGGAGCACCCCCCACACGAGCCCCAGAAAGACACGGTCGAACGCTTTTTCAAAATCCACAAAACATGTGTAGACTGGTTGGGCGAACTCCCATGCACCCTCCAGGACCCTGCCGAGGGTGTAGAGCTGGTCCACAGTTCCACGGCCAGGACGAAAACCACATCGCTCCTCCTGAATCCGATTCTTCTTGTTTATTGTTTTTATTGATTTTATATAAAGCACACTGAGTTTCAATTCTTGGATGACATGTGCTATATAAATAAAGTCTTATTATTATTATTATTATCTCCAGGGAGACTCAGGAGGTCCGTTCGTGTGTCAGCCTGCTGGTCCTGACTCCAGCTGGGAGGTCCATGGGATCGTTAGTTTCGGCCCACAGGGCTGCATCAAGGACAAGAAGCCCTCCGTGTTCACCCGAGTGTCTGCCTTCAACGATTGGATCCTGGACAGCATCAAGAGGTTCACCTACGAGAAGGCACAGGAGAGCTTGTAAAACAGACTGCAGATCCAGGTTTCTTAGTATTAGCTTCCAGGGTTTCTAGTTCAGAGATGGTGTGAAAAGACCTCGTGGAATTTTCTAGGTTGAAGTGAACTGTGAATTGTACATTTAAGACATGATCTGTTTGGGTTATTGTGTGAATATCATGTAAATTAGATTAGATGTTTTGATTTTCTAGGTAACTTTCTCAATGATGAAGAAAAATATGAAGTAAAAATACTGGGTGCTTCCTGTTTTCAATTTTTTCAATTTTGTTTATTTGATCAAGAGGGACAGTGTACATTCATAAACATTAAAATGTAAATGCACCCAATTATAGCCAAAAGGCTAATTTCCATTGGCAGTCCCTCTGCCAGAGGGAAAAAGGCTATACAACCTAAAAAAAAAAGGCATTAACGTATATCAAACATAACATTGACAATAAATAAAAAAAAATAAAAAAATGAAACAATAAAATAAAATACAATCCCAATATACAAGTTCTACTGCTTACCCACTAGTGATCACATTTTTGGTTATTTATCAACCATGTTTTGAGATTACTTTTAAAACAGTTGGATGAGGTTGATTCTCTAATGTTTTGAGGGAGATGGTTCCATTCCCGGGCTGACCTAATTGAGAAAACCGACTGTCCAAATACACTTTTTTTTAAAGGAATAACACAGTCTCCTCTTGCTGCCCCTCGAGTAGCACTGGTTGCTGGTGTTCTAAACTTGACTAGGCTGCATAGTGGTGGGGGGGCCAGGTTAAACCGGATTTTGAACATTAAACAGCAGTTCTTGAATGTGATCATGTTGTCCCAACTTAAAAGTCTGTATTTATGGAGGACTGAACAGTGATGGTGTGATTTAGGTTTTTTGTCAAGTATTTTGAGAGCCTGTTTGTAAAGAGACATTACTGGTTTAAGGGTAGTGGAGTTGGCAGTAGACCAGGTGGGTAAGCAGTAGTTAATATGAGATAAAAACAACGAGAACATGTACATTTTAGCAGCCTTGGTGGACATGTGATTTCTAAGATGCCTAAAGTTGGCTAAGGTGAATTTTAAATTTGTGCATATTTTTTTAACATGTTTTTTAAAAGTAAGTTGATTATCAATCAAGATACCAAGATATTTGTAATCCTTCACAATCTTGATTCTTTGATCAGAAATAAACACATCGGGTTCAGTGTGAGACTTGCTGGTTTTAGAAAAAAACATAGCAACGGTTTTGGACTTGTTGAGCTGAAGACAACATTTGTTTAACCAGTCAGACACATTAACCATGACCTTTGTAAGCCTAGCAGCGACCTCTACATTATTCTTACCCCACCCAAAGATCACAGTGTCGTCTGCGTACATCAGAACCTCACAGTCTTGGCAAACTGATGGTAAATCGTTAATATAAAGACTGAAAAGAAGTGGACCCAGGATTGAACCTTGGGGAACACCTATAGACAGATTTTTGAAGTCGGATAATACATTGTTTATTTTAACACACTGAGTTTGAGTTGATAAATATGATTTGAACCAGCTGGATGTAGAAGAAGAAAAGTTAAACTGATCAAACTTAGACTGAAGTATGTTGTGGTTGACCGTGTCAACGTTTTGATTACATATAATATATATAATAGAAGCACATTTCTATTCATTATTCACTTTCCTTCTGTGTGTTATCTTGGTATCTAGTCTCACATCTCAGTACTTGGTGTCAAGATCTTTCAGTTAGATAACATTTCTGGACTGTTCTTGAATATTTATAGCTAATCGTAGTTAATCATTAAAGAATTGTTAGTTAATAAGAGTTTGTGATTGACAGTCAGTGTTGTAATATGAAACTCTAAAGATCATACTTCATACACGATCTCATTCGAATATACGTTTAGTGTTTTCAAAGTTAATCATTAAAAAAAATGTTATGTTAGTTAATCATTAAAGAATTGTTCATAATAGTGATTGACAGTTAGTCAGTGTTCTAATATGAAACTGTAAAGATCATATTTCATACACGATCACATTTAAATCTGGTGCATCATAATCACAGACTGTTCCGGATAGTCTTCTCCTCCCTGCTTGGACAGAGAATGCAGTCCTCTCTGAAGTTCTCACAAAGTCACATGACCTGCCGGCTCAGCCAATAGCCATGCAGCTCAGTAGGAGCGAGGGAAGGGGGAGAGAGAGAGACCAGGGAGACAGGCTAGTCTTTGCCTGGGGTTTATATGGAGCGTGTCTGTAAAGATCCCCCCTTCTTCTTCATTCTTGTTTTGTGTGTTGAGGTTTCCTGGCTGTGCTGTGTTCCGGGGTGGGGGAGTGGAGGCGCGCTGGGGGGGAAGCCTCTCCAAGCCGGGGAAAGTTTAGGAGTAAAACTCAGGCAAGAGAGAGAAGAAAAAGGAGGAGGAGAGAAGAGGGAGGAGAGAAGAGGAGGACTTCAGATGTTTTTTTCATCTCTCTCTGGAAGCGTTTTGACTCTGGAATGGGTGCTGGAGCCCTCACCATCTGTGTAGTAACTATGAAGCCTTGCTCTCATGGGACGGGGGTGAGGGGGGCCAGAGGGGACTGGGGGCACCCACCCCCTCCCCTGTGCCTCAGGGATTCAGCATGCCTTCTCCTGTCATGGGCTGCACACTCTTTTGTGCTGGAGTTGGTGTGTGTGTGTGTGTGTGTGTGTGTGAGAGAGAGAGAGAGAGAGAGAGAGAGAGACGAGGAGAGAGAGAGAGATAGAGAGAGAGAGAGAGAGAGAGAGAGAGAGAGAGAGAGAGAGAGAGAGAGAGAGAGAGAGAGAGAGAGAGAGAGAGAGGGAGGCGGGAGGGAGGGAGGGAGGGAGGGAGGGAGGGAGGGAGGGAGGGAGGGAGGGAGGGAGGGAGGGAGGAGAGAGACAGAGGGAGGGAGGGAGGGAGGGAGGGAGGGAGGGAGAGACAGAGAGAGGGACTACACCCCTAACCCTACGCTTACTACAGTTACTCATCTAGTTTCTGGCTGTCTAACTCCACGTGTCCCTATATACTCAAATTAACTTTATATACCAGATCACATCCTTTAAATCTTCCAAAGGATCATTCTGTGATGAACATCAGAAACAACCTTTAGCACTCAGACAGCTCCTCGACTGGGCTTGTTCACTGATGACAATGAGCAGACATGACGTCATGCTCTTGAGTCAGACGGGACAGCACAGCCAGCACCTTTATGCCTGGACACACACACACACACACACACATATAGCCTCGCTCTCACCCTGCTCTGTCAGCATTTTGAGGGAGTTTTGGAAAGTATGAAAGTGTTATGAAAACTAAAACTTTCCATCTGAGAGCCAGGGTAAAGGACATACTGTAACTTGCTTCTCATTTCTTAAATGAAACCAGTTTCCTCCTCGGTGCATGTCAAAGACCTTACAGTAGAAAAACAGCATTTTGCCGGTTTTTGACCACTTTGAAAGACACCTCAGGTTTGTGATATGGGGAAGCACATGTTAGAGACAGATAGAGAAAAGGAGAGAGAAAGAGAAAGGCAGGAGAGAAGAGGGAGGAAGGGAGGAGAGAGACAGTGAGAGAGGGGAAGGAGGGAGAGGGAGGGAGGGAGAGACAGCTGTTGCTGCCACTAGTGCTGTCTCACCCAGCTGCCCTGTGACCACCCACACAGGAGGGAGAAGGAGAGGGGGAGGGTAGGAAGGGGGAGGAGAGGAGCATGTTGGGGCTAGAAGCTATTTGCCAGGATGAGAACACAAACTTAAGTTGTCTGACTTGGAACGAGCAACTTTTTTAATGCTGAGTTTTCTGCGTGTAGAAGTTAATGAAGATCTACTAGGTGCTTTAGACCTGCCACAAGAGGGACATGTTGAAGTACTCAGAAGTAGTCACACACTTTCTGTCTTTGTCTCTCTCTCTTTGTCTCCACTACAGAAGATAACAAACGTATGCAGATAACTTTTTAACACCAAGTAGCTTTGAGAGCCATTCTTCTCCTGAGGAGATGGAGGGAGTGGGAGAGTGGGGAGGGAGTGGGGGAGGGAGTGGGGGGAGGGGGTGGGGGGAGGGAGTGGGGGGAGGAGTGGGGGGAGGGAGTGTGTGTTGCAGGGGGAGGGAGTGGGGGAGGGAGTGGGGGGAGGGAGTGTGTGTTGCAGGGGGGAGGGAGTGGGGGGAGGGAGTGGGGGGAGGGAGTGTGTGTTGCAGGGGGAGGGAGGATGAGGATTACTCAGCTAATCACAATGGGTCTGCCTGTCGTGAACCAGAGAGGGCAGGAAGAAGACTTGGATGTCAGCCTCTAGCTATAGGCATTCCCTCTCTGTGA
>NC_085031.1:17709156-17726656 GCF_963692335.1 Osmerus eperlanus | reverse complement strand
GTGTGTGTGAGTATGCGTGTAGCTTAGTGAATGAAGCAGAAGTTAGAGTTAGGCTGGTGTATCTAAAAATAATATCTGAAGGCTTCTGTAGATTTAAACTGAACCATGATTAACACATATAATGGATCTGACATCCTGCTATGTTCTGTAGTCCAGTTTGAGTTGGAACCTGCCTTCATGTTCCCCCCCCAGCGCTCCTCCAGGAAGGTCTGTTCAGGGTCAGTGGCAGCTCCCGCAGTGTGGAGCTGCTCAAGCAGCGCCTGGAGCGCGGCCAGGACGTGGACTTCCTGTCGGAGGTGGAGCCTTGTACGGTGGCCAGCGTGGTCAAACAGTACCTGAGGGAGCTGCCAGGAGGTGTGCTGGGCAGAGAGCTGCAGGACCATGTAATGCAGCGGCACCAGGGTGAGGAACTGAGCGTGTGTGTGGGAGGATGTACCTCATTTACATGACATTTACATGTAGTCATTTAGCAGACTCTCTTATCCAGAGCGACTTACAGTAAGTACAGGGACATTCCCCTGAGGCAAGTAGGGTGAAGTGCCTTGCCCAAGGACACAACGTCATTTGGCACGGCCGGGAATCAAATCAGCGACCTTCTGATTACTAGCCCGATAATCAGAAGGATTAATCAGATAGTAATCAGATCTGATTACTAGCCTGATTCTCTAACCGCTCAGCCACCTGACTCATTTATGATGGACTGAATATTTAGACACTTGAAAATGTGTGTGGTGTGTGTGGTGTGTGGTGTGTGGTGTGTGGTGTGTGGTGTGTGGTGTGCGTGTGCGTGTGTGGGAGGAGCATAAGGATCTGCCCTTCAGTTTAATCACTATCATTATGAGACCGTGACGACCATATGACTCTAACACAATCACTATCATCATACTCATTACACCTCAATCTCCTTAATAACCCCCTTATATCTGGACCTCCATCTAGGAGGCTATAAATAAAGCTTGTTTACTTCAGTTTGAAACAGTTTCCCAGGCCAGCTGTCCTGTGTGATGAGTCATGTGACTCCTGTATCTTCCTGTCGCTCAGTGCTGCAGCAGAGGGCCAGCCTCGCTGAGTCGCTGAGTGTGTGTGTGTGCAGCATGCTGGGTGTGTGTGTGTGTGTGCAGCATGCTGGGTGTGTATGTGTGTGTGCACAGCATGCTGGGTGTGTGTGTGTGTGTGTGCAGCATGCTGGGTGTGTATGTGTGTGTGTGCAGCATGCTGGGTGTGTGTGTGCAGCATGCTGGGTGTGTATGTGTGTGTGTGCAGCATGCTGGGTGTGTGTGTGTGTGTGTGCAGCATGTTGGGTGTGTGTGTGTGTGTGCAGCATGCTGGGTGTGTATGTGTGTGTGTGCAGCATGCTGGGTGTGTGTGTGGGTGTGTGTGTGTGCAGCATGCTGGGTGTGTATATGTGTGTGTGCAGCATGCTGGGTGTGTGTGTGTGTGTGCAGCATGCTGGGTGTGTGTGTGTGTGTGTGTGCAGCATGCTGGGTGTGTGTGTGTGTGTGTGTGTGCAGCATGCTGGGTGTGTGTGTGTGTGTGTGTGCAGCATGCTGGGTGTGTGGCAGAGATGGGAAGTTACCAAGTACAAATACTTTGTTACTCTACTTAAGCAAAACATTTTAGTATCAGTACTTTACTACACAATTTATTGACAACTTTTTACTTTCACTCCTAATTTTTTAAAATGATTATCTGTACTTTCTACTTCTTACATTTTCGAGCCAGGCTCTGGTGTGTATGGTTACACACATCTCTCTGTGTCTCTTTGTGTACAAACATGGTGGTGTGTGTGTTAATGGGTGGAGTGACCTGGATGGAATATCAGAGTTCAGAGTCCACACAGTGTGTGTTCTAAGAGTCCATGCCAGGTACCCTGCTGTCTGCTTCCATTACACACTGTTACCTTAAACCTGGTCCTGCTACCTTAACCCTGGCCCTGCTACCTTAACCCTGGTCCTGCTACTTTAACCCTGGTCCTGCTACTTTAACCCTGGTCCTGTTACCTTAACCCTGGTCCTGCTACCTTAACCCTGGTCCTGTTACCTTAACCCTGGTCCTGCTACCTTAACCCTGGTCCTGTTACCTTAACCCTGGTCCTGCTACCTTAACCCTGATCCTGCTACCTTAACCCTGGTCCTGCTACCTTAACCCTGGTCCTGTTACCTTAACCCTGGTCCTGTTACCTTAACCCTGGTCCTGCTACCTTAACCCTGGTCCTGTTACATTAACCCTGGTCCTGCTACCTTAACCCTGGTCCTGCTACTTTAACCCTGGTCCTGTTACCTTAACCCTGGTCCTGCTACCATAACCCTGGTCCTGCTACCTTAACCCTGATCCTGCTACCTTAACCCTGGTCCTGCTACCTTAACCCTGGTCCTGTTACCTTAACCCTGGTCCTTTTACCTTAACCCTGGTCCTTTTACCTTAACCCTGGTCCTGCTACCTTAACCCTGGTCCTGTTACCTTAACCCTGGTCCTGTTACCTTAACCCTGGTCCTGCTACCTTAACCCTGGCCCTGCTACCTTAACCCTGGTCCTTTTACCTTAACCCTGGTCCTGCTACCTTAACCCTGGTCCTGCTACCTTAACCCTGGTCCTGTTACCTTAACCCTGGTCCTGTTACCTTAACCCTGGTCCTGCTACCTCAACCCTGGTCCTGCTACCTTAAACCTGGTCCTGCTATCTTAACCCTGGTCCTTTTACCTTAACCCTGGTCCTGCTACCTTAACCCTGGTCCTGCTACCTTAACCCTGGTCCTGCTACCTTAACCCTGGTCCTGCTACCTTAACCCTGGTCCTGCTACCTTAACCCTGGCCCTGCTACCTTAACCCTGGTCCTTTTACCTTAACCCTGGTCCTGCTACCTTAACCCTGGTCCTGCTACCTGAACCCTGGTCCTGTTACCTTAACCCTGGTCCTGTTACCTTAACCCTGGTCCTGCTACCTTAAACCTGGTCCTGCTACCTTAACCCTGGCCCTGCTACCTTAACCCTGGTCCTTTTACCTTAACCCTGGTCCTGCTACCTTAACCCTGGTCCTGCTACCTTAACCCTGGCCCTGCTACCTTAACCCTGGTCCTTTTACCTTAACCCTGGTCCTGCTACCTTAACCCTGGTCCTGCTACCTGAACCCTGGTCCTGTTACCTTAACCCTGGTCCTGTTACCTTAACCCTGGTCCTGTTACCTTAACCCTGGTCCTGCTACCTTAAACCTGGTCCTGCTATCTTAACCCTGGTCCTGTTACCTTAACCTTGGTCCTCTCTCTCTCTCTCTCTCTCTCTCTCTCTCTCTCTCTCTCTCTCTCTCTCTCTCTCTCTCTCTCTCTCTATCTCTCTATCTCTCTCTCTCTCTCTCTCTCTCTCTCTCTCTCTCTCTCTCTCTCTCTATCTCTCCCTCTCCAGCTCTCTCCTTTTCTCCCTCCCACTCTCACCCTCCCTTCCTCTCTCTCTCTCTCTCTCTCTCTCTCTCTCTCTCTCTCTCTCTCTCTCTCTCTCTCTCCCTCCCTCTCTCTCTCCCCTCTCTCTCTGTATATCTCCAGACTCTGTGCGTCTTATCTGTGTGTGTTTAGTGTTTTCACCTGGCCTGCTTTTGCCCCCCCCTCCCCCCGCCTGCATGTGACTGTTGTTCACGTGGCAGTTTTCTGCTGATGAATGCTGATTTGAGCATGTCTATGTAAGGACTTCGATATCAGAGGAATCGGTTTTGTGGTCATTCTGTTTCCGTTGGCGCATTTTCAGCCAAGGTCCTCGGGCATTCAACCCAAGATGGTATCGCTCTCGAACTTGGTTAGAGTACTCAGCCAAGCTAGATGTATGTTTCTGCTTCCCCTGTCGACAATTTGGAGCCAGAAATGATAAAGACATCACCTTCACAAGACAAGGTTTTACCAATTGGAAAACGCCAATGTTTATTTTACATAAAGCATAAAAAGCTATTCTGCGCTCAAATGAAGGGCAAAAAATGTTGCTCTCGCGCTGCGCGCTCGCATTAAGTGTGGAAGTCCCTATCTAGCAACACATCAGACCCAGAATACGTCCTAGGTTTGGGCTAATCCCCGAATGTTTACAGTCTGGCTCCGCATCTGATTAACACTTGGATCGATAAGCAGTCTCAAAAATGGTATCCTGTTACACACATCTCTCTGTGTCTCTCGGTGTGTACAAACATTGATACCAAAAATGGTATCAATATAAAAAATAATACGATCCCCTTCTATAATCATGATACCACCCAAAAATGTTCACTGCACCCCCAGTCAAAGCAGGCTGCATCCGGGCCTGGATGGAAGGCAGTTTCAATAAAGATGGGAAAGCAAATGTTTGTGCTTCAAGGAGGAAAACCGGTATATACCGGTGTTATGAGGCGATGTCGGTCGTTAAAGAGTACAATCTCCGTCTGCATTTTGACACAAACCACAGAGATATTAATGCCAAATTTATCCTCCAAGAAAAATTGCAGATTGTCCGAGAATTAAAAGGCGGACTGCAATTGCAGCAGAATAGACCCTATGTTCACAAAAGCTACAGCTAAAAGGGATGTTTTTACATCTCCTGTATGTGTGTGTGGGAGGGGAAAGAATGTGTTTGTGTGACAGGGAAATGATTATTATGTGACACTCTCTCTCTCTCTCTCTCTCTCTCTCTCTCTCTCATACACACACACACACACGTCAGCTACCCTGTTGTGTGTGTGTTTTTGACCACTGACCAAATAACAAGATGCTTGTCCGTTTATGACAGAGTTGTTTTTGTGTGTGTGCATGCCTGGTGTGTGTGTGTGCCTGCCTGGTGTGTGTGTGTGTGTGTGTGTGTGTGCGTGCCTGGTGTGTGTGTGTGTGCCTGCCTGGTGTGTGTGTGTGTGTGCCTGGTGTGTGTGTGTGTGCGTGCCTGGTGTGTGTGTGTGTGTGTGTGTGCGTGCCTGGTGTGTGTGTGTGTGTGTGTGTGCGTGCAGAGTGTGCAGAGGAGCTCTCCTGTTCGGACCTGAGCGATCTCCTGCACCGGCTCCCAGACCTTCGTCTCCTGCAGTACCTCCTTCTCTTCCTCACCCAGGTGGAGAGCCAGCACGCGCACAACCGCATGACCGCCAACAACCTGGCAACCGTGTTCGGACCCAGCGTCTTCCAGTGAGTTGAGGAGGGGGGCGATGGGTTGCCAGGTTTGGGCTGATGTGAGGGTGGTGGGAGGGGCTGGAGATGAATGGGTTGCCAGGTTTTGGCTGATGTGAGGGTGGTGGGAGGGGTTGGAGATTAATCGGTTGCCAGGTTTGGAAGATGACAGTTTGGCAGGGCTACAGCAGGAGGTTCTACACCGTCAGTATGCCAGACGTAATGACATGGATACTGCCATGTGGAGAACCATTTTATTAAACAATGCGCTTTCCCTTTAAAAAAGGCTTAAAATAGCGCCAGGGGATATGACATCAAGATGAATGCCTTCTCACAATGTCAACTGGTATCATGCAAACAGTATTAACCTTCAACTATTTAAAGAGTATCTCTTTTCCCGTCTTCAATCAATGGAATGTTTCCTTAGGTGTTCACATATCCTTGACGGACCCTGTTGCATCCCTAAGGTGTGTGTGTGCCCTGTCTGTAGGTATGCCTTCATAGCCCCCCCTTCCCCTCTCCTCCCCTTTCCTCTCTTCCCCTCTCCTTTCTTCCCCTCTCCTCCCCTCTCCTTTCTTCCCCTCTCCTCTATTCCCCTCTCCTCTCCTCTCTTCCCCTCCCCTCTCCTTTCTTCCCCTCTCCTCTATTCCCCTCTCCTCTCTTCCCCTCTCCTCTCCTCTCTTCCCCTCTCCTCTCCTCTATTCCCCTCTCCTCTCTTCCCCTCTCCTCCCCTCTCTTCCCCTCCCCTCTCCTCTCCTCTCTTCCCCTCTACTCCTCTCTTCCCCTCTCCTCTCTTCCCCTCTCCTCTCTTCCCCTCTCCTCTCTTCCCCTCTCCTCTCTTCCCCTCTCCTCTCCTCCCCTCTCCTCTCCTCCCCTCTCCTCTCTTCCCCTCTCCTCTCCTTTCTTACCCTCTCCTCCCCTTTCTTCCCCTCTCCTCTCCTCTATTCTCCTCTCCTCTCTTCCCCTCTCCTGTCCTCCCATCTCCTCTCCTCTCACATATGTATGTGTCTGTGTCTCTCACTCGCTCTGTCCCTCCGTTTATCTCTCTCTTGCACGTATCACCCATTTCTTACTCTACCTGTCATCTTTATTTCTCATTCCCTCTCGTCCCCTCCCTCCCTTCGTCTTTCCCTCTCCCCCTGTACTTCTCTCCACCTAAGGTGGCGCAGTGGCTCAGGCAGATGTAGCATCTTAGCATAGCATTAGCTATGTAGCTTGGTGGGCCAGGGTATTAGCATAGCATTAGCTATGTAGCTTGGTGGGCCAGGGTATTAGCATAGCATAACCTCCTTCACCACAGATATAAACATCACCACAGGAATCCTGAGAGCGCTCGTAAATGTGTCAGCTTCACTAGTCGGGTCGTCTTCAACATGAAACGGCAACTGTTTGAAGACTTACAGCCCTGAACCAGCTTCTCTGACTGACGCTTGTTATGACAGGAGATTGAGTCAGTTATTCATTTGAAGTACTCATGACAAATAAACAAATAAATAAACAAAACTCTACCTCTCACATAAAAAGTCATGTGATTTTGTGCCACTGAAGAAAGCAAATGAAAGTTTTATATGGCGGCAAAATGTCCAACCTTGTTCAGTAAACGTTCATTAGAGCTCACCAGTCTCTCGGTGCCCCCCTCACCCTCTCTCCCCCTCCCCCTCTCTCCCTCTCATCCTCACCCTCTCTCCCCCTCTCTCCCCATCTCTCTCTCCCCCTCTCTCTCTCCCCCCCTCTCTCCCCCTCTCTCTCTCCCCCCTCCCTCTCTCCCCCCCTCTCTCTCTCCCCCTCTCTCTCTCCCCCCCTCCCTCTCTCCCCCTCCCTCTCTCCCCCTCTCTCTCTCCCCCTCTCTCTCTCCCCCCCTCTCTCTCCCCCTCTCTCTCTCCCCCTCTCTCTCTCCCCCTCTCTCCCCATCTCTCCCCCCCTCTCTCTCTCCCACCCTCTCTCCCCCCCTCCCTCTCTCCCCCTCACTCCCCCCTCCCTCTCTCCCCCAGAGTAATGGCCATTTTCTGGCAGGTGCTC
Source organism: Osmerus eperlanus (assembly GCF_963692335.1). NCBI lineage: Eukaryota > Metazoa > Chordata > Actinopteri > Osmeriformes > Osmeridae > Osmerus > Osmerus eperlanus. The sequence goes on along the minus strand of NC_085031.1, from coordinate 17,719,537 downwards.
ATCTCCCTCTGACCCTCTCATCCCCGTCCCCCTCACACACACACACACTACCCCCCTCACACACACACACACACACTACCCCCCTCACACACACACACACACACTACCCCCCTCACACACACACACTACCCCCCTCACACACACACACACTACCCCCCTCACACACACACACACACACACTACCCCCCTCACACACACACACTACCCCCCTCACACACACACACACACACACTACCCCCCTCACACACACACACTACCCCCCTCACACACACACACACTACCCCCCTCACACACACACACACACACACACACACACACACTACCCCCTCACACACACACACTACCCCCCTCACACACACTACCTCCCCTCACACACACACACTACCTCCCCTCACACACACACACTACCTCCCCTCACACACACACACTACCCCCCTCACACACACACACTACCCCCCTCACACACACACACTACCCCCCCTCACACACACACACTACCCCCCCTCACACACACACACTACCCCCCCTCACTCACACACACTACCCCCCCCTCATACACACACACTACCCCCCCTCACACACACACACTACCCCCCAGTCATACACACACACTACCCCCCCTCATTCACACACACTACCCCCCCCCTCATACACACACACTACCCCCCTCACACATACACCCTGTCCCAGCATGGCTGCTCCCTCTAATAATAAATGGAGATTCCGTGCGAAGACCGTCCAGGCTGTGCAGCGGAGGGTTCCTATTGGCCCAACGCAACAGGAAGTCATCATCACCTTCCAGGGTTCTGGAACTCAGATATTGTACAGTGTGTTCTTTCCACAGCAGGTGGAGTGTGTGTGTGTGGTTTTACATGAAACGCACACACGCCCTCCCACACACCCACACACACACACGCTCCCCCACACACACAGCTGCTGGGTGGAAGAACTCTGTGACTCCGTCTCCTAGTGTACCAGAGGACAGCTGTACTCAGCTGACAGCTGTACTCAGCTGACCCGCTCTGACGAGGAAGTTTGTCCCTCAGAGACTCCGTAGGGAGGAAGAAGATGACGCACCCTGCTGTAATAAGACGTGGTTAAAAACCTCCCCCTCTCTCTCCCTCTTCTCCACCTCTCTACTCAGTGTCTCTCTCCCTCTTCTCCACCTCTCTACTCAGTGTCTCTCTCCCTCTTCTCCACCTCTCTACTCAGTGTCTCTCTCCCTCTTCTCCTCTCTACTCAGTGTGTCTCCTGGCCTGGATGGGATCAGGGACCAGATCATCTGCAACCAGATCATGACCAAGCTCATCCAGAACTACAGCGCCGTCTTTCCCCACCAGCACACACACTCAGACAGAAACACACACTCAGACAGAAACACACACTCAGACAGAAACACACACACAGACAGAAACACACACTCAGACAGAAACACACACACAGACAGAAACACACACTCAGACAGAAACACACACTCAGACAGAAACACACACTCAGACAGAAACACACACACAGACAGAAACACACACACAGACAGAAACACACACACAGACAGAAACACACACTCAGACAGAAACACACACTCAGACAGAAACACACACGCAGACAGAAACACACGCGCAGACAGAAACACACACACAGACAGAAACACACACACAGACAGAAACACACACACAGACAGAAACACACAAACGACCCAAAACACGCACACAGACAGTAAAACACACATGCACCTGAACACGGATGCACCCCAGCAAATGCTCCCAGACACGCCCCTGGCGCCGCCCCTGACCCCGCCCCTGGCCCCGCCCCTGGCCCCGCCCACAGACGCTGATGAGGAGACAGGAGGCGACATGGCCGTCCGCTCTGCTGTGATTGTGGTCAGAGTACGTAGCAGCTTCACATCTTTAGCTCTTTAGAGGGACCTGTGATGTCACTAGCAGGACCTGTCCAATAGGAGCCGTAGGTCTGCGTGTCACTTCCTGTTTGCTGCCCTGCTGCTTCCTCCCATGCCTCGCATTGATTGGTTGATCGGTTCCTGCTGCTGAGACAGGAAGGGCTTTGATCGCGGGTGATATTTTTAGTCTGGCGAAGAAAATATTTGATCTCTTCATGAAAGTTACGTAAATACAGAGAAATATAAAGATAGAGAAAAAATAACCACACTCAAGGGAGGATTATATCTCACCTTTCACGTTTGACACTAAACGTCCCTCAAAAGCAGTTTGTGAGAAGCACCCTCCACGTGGGACGCACCCACATGTCCCTGTGAGGACGACCACAACATTGTTGTTGTCTCAATAGGGTTAGGGTTAGGCTCGAGACCTTTGCCCCCCGCAGTCTGACCTCTGTCAGGGCTGTGTGTTGACCAGTGGGACAACAGCTGACCTTTGACCTTGAGGTGTTGTTGTGAACCACATCAGACAGGTGCCAGGTGGGGTCTGTGAGACCCAGCTGGTCGCCTCAGTCAGGCTGCAGGGTCTGGAAGCTTCTACACCCAGCAGGGTCTGTCCAGAGAGCATTGACAGATTTTATGTGGGTGTGTGTGCGTCACCTTGTGGGTGTGTGTGCGTCACCTTCACACACCCCGCTAAGGAATACTTCCAACTCCAGCAGCCAGGCTAAAGAAGAGTAAAAAAAACTTCCTGAAGTAAAACATGGCTTCTTGTCACTGCCATGAACAACACTTCATACTTCACTCTGGATAAGAGCGTCTGCTAAATGACCAAAAAAATGACTAAATGTTCACACAGTAGCACTTGAGCTCTCAGAGTGTAAATTGTTGCATACCCTGTGTTACACACACACACACACACACATACCCTGTGTTACACACACACACACACACAAACACGGTCCCCCTGTATCTGTTTCTGACATGGTTCTGGCGAACGCTAATTCAGACTTCATGTCTGTCTCTGTCATGAAACACAAACAGGACCAGCTAAAGCCGTATGTCTGTCAGCACTGCAGCTACACAAGAAATGTCTCCCTAAAGCTCCACAGCTCGGCTGTTGGAGTAGAATGGTTCATCCCCCCTGACGGCTGGGAAACATTAGCAGGACCCCAGCAGCACAAGGCTGGAGATCTGCCTGCTATCTGGGTTTCTCGTCAGCAGGCTGCTAGATAACAGGTGTGTTTCTACCCTGTAGAGGGCCTCTCCACTCAGGGACAAGCGCTTCCTGCAGTTTTGTCAATCCTTTTTTTTTTCTCCTCAATACAATTTTTGTTGTTCGGAAGGAGAATGTTTATTGCGACGAAACAAAACATTCCATTCTCACGGCAACAGCAACATTAGAATTAGTGTTGTTGACAACATTGCTAAGCCTGTGAACCTTTGTAGTATCTGCACAATGTTGTTAAGAGTGACAATCTTATGCAAGTGGCTGCTTTTCTGAGAAAACTCAAACAGGTAGGTTTCTTATTCCAAGAACTTTCAAAGAAATATGTCAACACTTCTGAAGCAATAAGTCAAATGGGCAGGTTCAAATCCAGGCAGAAGGGAGAGGGGGTAAATCTCTAACCAGGTTAACCACTTCAGCCTCTTTAGCTCGGTTAGTCGTTGTGATTGTGTGGTTTTCTCATTTGGTCACTGAGTTTTCCGGTGTGTAAAACCAGTTCAGTACTTGTCAAGAGGACAATGCATCCTTTTTGGCCTATTTTCAGCCATGCAACTGTTTATCATAAACACACTGCCGATCATTATGTTCGCTTGTGAGTTGTCAGTTATGAGTTACAGTTGACATGGAAGTCACATTAATAAGTTACACTTTTACATTGTGTTAATTTTGCTGACACTTTTATCCAAAGTGACAAAAACTGCAGGAAGAAAGTGCTGCTAAACCATGTGAACTCACCCATGACCCTTGACCTATAAACATCAAAATCCATACCTGACCACCACCTCACTGTTCAGTACCTGGGGGTTAAATAACTTGTGCTAGTGTCTGTGTAGAGAACACCATTAGCCTCTTTTCAGTCCCCATTTAGTCATTAACGGAATCCAATTTATTCCGGAACCCAACTGGGCCGTTTCCATTGACGACCTGGGCGTCACAAAACCCATAATAGTGTTCATTCATTGGCTGTGTAGTGGGATGGATATATCCTCCTGAGGTGTGTGAGCCAGAAGCACCCAGCAGCTCCACATCCAACCAGCAGCTCAGCTCCAACCTGGACGTCTCCAGAGCTCTGGGGTCCGCTTTCTTTTCACTTCACCCCTCCACACACACACTCACACGGCCGACACACACACGACTGTGTGCTTTTAACTGGTCTATCTGTGATGTCAGAGGTGGCCCTCTCTGTAAAGATGGCTTCTCAGAGATGAGGAAGGGGACCCACTGTGACCTGGCTGTCCTTAGGGTCAGGTGTTTTGTTTACACGACCGACTCTGGACGCGTACACCCTCTGGAGTTCAGGAAGGTAGGAAGAGGGTTCTGTTGTTTCTTTGTGGACCAGCTGTGCACCTCCCTGGTGTGGGCCTTTTCTCACCCTCCTCTCTGCTTAGCACGTGTTTTCTTTACCTGAGCAAAGGTTGCAGCTGATGGTTTGATTGCTGTGTGTGTGTGTGAGAGTGAGTGAGTGGACATACAATATACGTATGACAGTGCAGGAATGGAAGGAATATTTTTGCCTTGTGCCCGTCACACACTCACACATAAACACACACAGACTCAAGTTCCAGGTGTAAGTGTCTCACCTGCCCCCCCCCCCCCCCCCCCCCCCCCCCCAGGTGAGGAGAAGGAGCAGTGAAACAGACCAGCAAGCCTCGCTGCCCCACCCCAGTCGCTCTACCGGTCTACCCCAGGTGAGGCCCCTCCGCCTGGCCCCTCGGGGCCCCCGGGCTCCCCAGGCTGCTCCAGAGGCCCCTGCAGGTCACCAGGCCCCCTCTGACGCGCGCCTCCTCCAGACCATGGAGGCTCTCTGCAGGTCAGTGTGTCTTCATACGAAACAAACTCAGTGAGACGTGTCAATGTCCAACTAGTCACTAATCTTTTATTTCTGTGTGTTTATTTTAATACGTTGGGGTGGTGTGGTTGTTTATAATGCACAGAACTGCCCGTCTAACCGGGCTCAAGGCGTTTTAGTTTGGACCTCCACACAAGCGACTCACCTGGAGTAGTTAAGCTTGACTCTCAGGAATGTTTCAGGTTTCAGTTTTGGAATGTGGATTGTTGCCATGGACGATTTTATTTTTATTTTATGACTGCTATTGTAAAACTTGTAAAACTTGTAAAATAATTGTAAAACTTCTGAAGCCTTCTGTCTAAACAAACTTTGACTGTTTTCCTAGAAGGGTAAAGGTTGAATGCAATGAGTCACATAAACCTGAACTTTGCTTTTGAGTGTCAAAAGTGACTCAAATTATCAAAACAAATAATGATATACAATAATGAAAAAATATAAATAAATATATATACTTCATAGAGAAATTAAATGACCATCAACCAGCCATAACCAGCTGTTAACTATCAGCAGAGTTGTTGACATTAAGTTAAATGTTTCTAGATGTTATGAGTATGTACAGAGCACTGTCAGACGTCACTGTGTCTGTCTGCTCCTGGGATGGTTCTCAAACAGGAGTTGATCTGAAGTGAACGCCAGTTTGTCGTTTCAAAACTCTGTCTGGGGTAACCAGGACGAGGTCACCTAGGTCAGAGGTCAGTAACGTCCCTCTGGCTCCTACGTAACTTCAGGATTAGTTATACAATATATAGTAAGTAGCCTAAAATGTTATAGAGTTTCAAATAGGGTTTGGGGAAGAAGGGAGGGGGGATTGAGAGAGAGGGAGGGAGAGGGGGTGAGAGAGAGGGAGGGAGAGGGGGTTAGAGGGAGAGGGGGTTAGAGGGAGAGGCGGTGAGGGGTAGAGGGGGTGAGAGGGAGACAGGTTAGACGAGAGGGGTGAGAGAGGGAGAGGGGGTGAGAGAGGGAGAGGGGGTGAGAGAGGGAGAGGGGGTGAGAGGAGAGGGGTGAGGACGAGAGGGGTGAGAGAGAGGGAGAGGGGGTGAGAGGGAGACAGGTTAGACGAGAGGGGTGAGAGAGGGAGAGGGGGTGAGAGGAGAGGCGGTGAGAGGAGAGGGGTGAGACGAGAGGGGGTGAGAGAGAGGGAGAGGGGGTGAGGTCTGGGGGTCTGGAGGGACTGGGTAGAGACGCGATGTGTTTGTGGCATCCAAACGCGCTTATTAAAAGTATCTGTAACTGGAGCCTGCGAGCGTCAGTGTCTTTACGTCTGGAATAGCCCGGCTAGGGTGCACTGAAAAAAAGTTTAGAACAAAAGTTTGAAAAATCTTAACCCTAACCCTACTTGATGAGGACTCTGTACTCTATTATACTCTGCTCTGCTTTACTCTGTATTAAGTTTCTCTGTTCTCCTCTCCCCTCTACTCCTCTCTCCTCTCCCAACCACAACAAAGTAACATCCTGAATGTCAAAATCTGATTTAGACCCATGGGAGTAAATCAAACATATTTACTGAGCAAACAAATGCTACGAGTGAGGAGATGCTACGTTGAGGTATGTGGTTGTTTGGAGAGCTGCCGTATCTCATCACACTCCGGTGACCTTTTAATGTGTCACAGCCTGGAATCATGCCAGCAATACATGAACACCATACATAACTCACGTTATGACACTGTCTAACATGCATTGCAACCACACTCATAAATACTTAGAGTTAGATATAGCCTACTTGTGCTGATAGTTCCTAAACATACGCTAACATGCACAAACATATGTTCACATTCCGCTCTGCTTTGCGAGACATTGACCAGGGAAATATTTTTAGATTAAAGATGCTGTAAAGTGGAATTGAAAATGAGTTTTAAGTTCATCACACCACAGAATGTGTTGTTAACTACCCATCCAAATTCGAATGGAAAAAAACACATGTTAAATTAGGCTTTGAAATCGTGAGAAAATCAGAGGTCTTCTCTGCTTGAGACTGGGGGGGCGTGTCGCCTGAAGGAGCTGAAGCTCCGTCCCCCAGAATGCAACCGTCTGTGATCTGACGTAGATCGGTCGCCGTGATGTACATCGGTCGGGTTTTTTCCCCGCCTATACAAACCTAGCCTAAACGGTAGATAAACTGCTCGACGGTCTAACTCCACATTTCAGTTGAACAAAGTTTTCGCTCTTTGCACATGCTTTCAGGAACTCATTTCACACGTATATAATGTACTGAGAAGCAAATCATGGAATTTGCTTTACAGCATCTTTAAGGCTTCATGGAGAGTTGTACTTTTACCCTGTTATCATCGTACAACCAGTGTAAATAATCAATATCGGCTTACATTGGGACTTAGGGTATAAGGGTATGGTTAGGGTGTAAGGGTAGGGTTAGGGTTTACTATAAAATTGGGATGATTTTATAATTCCTCCATAACAGGTCAGCCGTTTCACCCATATAACATTTTCTCATAGTGCCAAGCCGTCATTCCAACACCCATGATCCCCAGTAGTGGAGCGAGCAGCTCCACAGGTTACAGCCTAATCATCCCTCTCCTCCAGGAACAGGTGTTTTCCCTCATCAAGCAGGTTATAGCTTTCCTCACCTCTGACAGGAACTGTAAATCACTTTTTATCGGCTGGGGGGGTCTTTCCTAAGTCTTAAACACTCCCCTCGTGAGGTATCGGTTGAACGATACCCCGATTTCATGACGGGAGTTCCTTGTAGCTGCATGTGTTTTTGCTGGCTAGCTGTTCTGACACAGTCGCTGTACTGAAGCTACATATTTAGTCTGTTTCTGACCGTCTCTGGGTGGAGGTGCCTTGCGTTAGGACAACATGATCCTGGGGACCCTGCAGTTGGAGGGGTGGCTGGGTCTGGGGACGCCTGCAGTTAGAGGGGTGGCTGGGTCTGGGGACGCCTGCAGTTAGAGGGGTGGCTGGGTCTGGGGACGCCTGCAGTTAGAGGGGTGGCTGGGTCTGGGGACGCCTGCAGTTAGAGGGGTGGCTGGGTCTGGGGACGCCTGCAGTTAGAGGGGTGGCTGGGTCTGGGGACGCCTGCAGTTAGAGGGGTGGCTGGGTCTGGGGACGCCTGCAGTTAGAGGGGTGGCTGGGTCTGGGGACGCCTGCAGTTAGAGGGGTGGCTGGGTCTGGGGACGCCTGCAGTTAGAGGGTGGCTGGGTCTGGGGACGCCTGCAGTTAGAGGGGTGGCTGGGTCTGGGGACGCCGGCAGTTAGAGGGGTGGCTGGGTCTGGGGATGCCCCTCTGTTTGGGGACGCACGCATGTCCTAACCACAACCCAGTTGGCTGAGGAAACCGTGCAATCCAGCGGTGGAGATCATGCTACTGTAGCGCTGGGCCTTAGAGTACCGTTCCTTAACACGTACCATGTGATTATCTGCTGTTAGCCCACTACTCATGACTTGTATATGCAGCAGACTTTAGCTGCCTTGCTTCTCCAAGCTACCACTAAATACATGGAGCTTCCTTGGTGTCGTTTAAATAACAGCTGCCTTCAAAATGACCTTTTCCAAACAAGACAATTCTGGTTAGAGCTATTCTTAGCACGGGCTTGTCAGATACCTTAATGTCAATATTGAGGCAGTTACGTCTCCTAACACAGAGGCCAGTTTTCATTGCTACCCTCTCCCCTTCCCTCCCTCCATCCTTGGAAGTACTCTCTCACTCTCTCACCCCCCCTCTCTCTCCCCCCCCTCTCCCCCCCCCCTCTCTCACCCCCCCCTCTCTCACCTCCCCTCTCTCACCCCCCAGGTATGTGTCAGCTCCCTGTGCAGCACACAGCCGGAGGCAGCAGGGCCAAACTGGGTCTGAGGCAGCAGGGCCAAACTGGGTCTGAGGCAGCAGGGCCAAACTGGGTCTGAGGCAGCGGTGCCAAACTGGGTTTGAGGCAGCAGGGCCAAACTGGGTCTGATGCAGCAGGGCCAAACTGGGTCTGAGTCAGCAGGGCCAAACTGGGTCTGATGCAGCAGGGCCAAACTGGGTCTGAGGCAGCAGGGCCAAACTGGGTCTGAGGCAGCGGTGCCAAACTGGGTCTGAGGCAGCAGGGCCAAACTGGGTCTGAGACAGCAGGGCCAAACTGGGTCTGAGGCAGCGGTGCCAAACTGGGTCTGAGGCAGCGGTGCCAAACTGGGTCTGATGCAGCAGGGCCAAACTGGGTCTGATGCAGCAGGGCCAAACTGGATTTGAGGCAGCAGGGCCAAACTGGATTTGAGGCAGCAGGGCCAAACTGGGTCTGAGGCAGCAGGGCCAAACTGGATCTGACAGAGAGACAGTGGCTCTGACTTGGCTTCATTTATTACAGTGTCTAATCTCTGTTAGGTACATTCATATTACAGTGTCTAATCTCCAAGCCACATGTAATCAGTGGATATTATGTAAAGAGCCAGATGGGAGGTGAATATTTGGATGATTCACTGTGAAGGCAATGTATAGTTCTAGTCCCCCCCCCCACTCATCATTCACTGGTTCCCTGGCACTGGAAACTAAGGGTAACCAAGGCCTGATCAGAGCAGAGAAGGCTTTAATCTGAGATTTCCATTTCTCTGTCTGTCGTTGTTTATTCATTGTGTGATTATTCCCTTTTTACATTTTTGAATTAGTGTGACGTCTAAATTCCTTTGAGTTATATTTCTCTTTGTCATTTTGGGGTCAAAGTCAGGGTCAGGGTTAGGAACACAGTGTTCCGCTCAGGGTTAGAGTCAATCAGACCATGAACCTAGCCATGGAAACAGGGAAAATTACCTTCTTAATCAATTCCTGAACGTTATTTTGCCAGTTTCGGCTATGAGTAGAAAAAAGTCTGTGAAAAGAGACATTTTTCCTGGAATCTGGAATCCATGCTCCCGCTGTTCCCTGAACCTGCAAATCAACATTGAGGATGCTTTGCCATGGCAATGGCAACCCAATGGCATCCCATCATTTCCACTAGGGTCAACATAGCAGCAGCATGTGAACCCATCACGCAGTTAGCGTCTTAGCGGTGCACGTTGGGGTGCATGCCGGCTTCTGTGTGTGGTTGCCATAGCTATCTGGCTCCTGTGTGGTTGCCATAGCTATCTGGCTCCTGTGTGGTTGCCATAGCTATCTGGCTCCTGTGTGGTTGCCATAGCTATCTGGCTCCTGTGACATGATCAAGCAGAGGTTTTCTGAGAAGCAGGGGGGGGAGGGCTTCCCCTCCCTGCTGGCGTGGTGTCTCTGTCCCGGGCAGCGAGGTGTCTCTGTCCCGGGGCAGCGTGGTGTCTCTGTCCCGGGGCAGCGTGGTGTCTCTGTCCCGGGGCAGCGTGGTGTCTCTGTCCCGGGCAGCGTGGTGTCTCTGTCCCGGAGCAGCGAGGTGTCTCTGTCCCGGGGCAGCGAGGTGTCTCTGTCCCAGGGCAGCGAGGTGTCTCTGTCCCAGGGCAGCGTGGTGTCTCTGTCC